>NW_015506308.1:219613-228502 GCF_001515645.1 Sinocyclocheilus grahami | reverse complement strand
GAAGGAAATACAACCTCTGCTGGGCCTTTTTCACAATTGAGTCAATGTGAATGTCCCACTTCAGGTCCCGAGAGATTGTGGTGCCCAGGAACCTGAATGACTCCACTGCAGTCACAGTGCTGTCCATGATGGTGAGTGGAGGGAGAGCAGGGGGGTTCCTCCTGAAGTCCACTATCATCTGAGGCCGATGAGTGTAGTGTCGTCTGCAAACTTCAGGAGCTTGGCAGAGGGGGTCTTCAGATGTGCAGTCATTGGTGTAGAGGGAGAAGAGCAGTGGGGAGAGGACACATCCCTGAGGGGCGCCAGTGCTGATTATACAGGTGCTGGATGAGAATTTTCCCAGCCTCACTAGCTGTTGTCTGTCTGTCAGGAAGCTGTTGATCCACTGACAGACGGAGGTGGCCACGGAGAGCTGAGTTAGTTTGGGCAGGAGGAGATTTGGAATGATAGTGTTGAAAGCCAAGCTGAAATAAAAAACAGGATCCTCAAACAGGGTCCTTCAGATTAGCCAACATCAGCCGTTCAAATGCCTTCATGGCCACAGACGTTAGAGCCACAGTCCTGTAATTTTGGGTTTCTTTGGGACGGGGATGATGGTGGAGTGTTTGAAGCATGAAGGGTCTTCGCACAGCTCCAGTGATCTGTTGAAGATCTGTGTGAAGATGGGGGCCAGCTGGTCAGCACAGGATTTCAGACAGACTGGTGTCACACCATCTGGGCCTGGTGCTTTTCTTCTCTTGTTCTTTCTGAAGACCTGACGCACATCAACTTCACTGATCTGGAGTGTAGGAGGGGAAGAGAGGGGGGTTGCTGGAGGTGTTAATGGTGTTTTTTCAAACCTGCAATAAAACTTATTCAGATCATCTGCCAGTTGTTGATTCTCCACAGTGCTGGGGGATGGTGTCTTGTAATTGGTGAGAGGAGATTTGGAATGATAGTGTTGAAAGCCAAGCTGAAATAAAAAACAGGATCCTCAAACAGGGTCCTTCAGATTAGCCAACATCAGCCGTTCAAATGCCTTCATGGCCACAGACGTTAGAGCCACAGTCCTGTAATTTTGGGTTTCTTTGGGACGGGGATGATGGTGGAGTGTTTGAAGCATGAAGGGTCTTCGCACAGCTCCAGTGATCTGTTGAAGATCTGTGTGAAGATGGGGGCCAGCTGGTCAGCACAGGATTTCAGACAGACTGGTGTCACACCATCTGGGCCTGGTGCTTTTCTTCTCTTGTTCTTTCTGAAGACCTGACGCACATCAACTTCACTGATCTGGAGTGTAGGAGGGGAAGAGAGGGGGGTTGCTGGAGGTGTTAATGGTGTTTTTTCAAACCTGCAATAAAACTTATTCAGATCATCTGCCAGTTGTTGATTCTCCACAGTGCTGGGGGATGGTGTCTTGTAATTGGTGAAGTCTTTCAAACCTTTCCACACTGATGCAGGGTCACTGGAAGAGAATTGGTTCCTTAGCTTTCCAGAATAATTCTTCTTTGCCACTCTGATCTCTTTTTCCAGTGTGTATATGGCCTGTTTATACAAGACTCTGTCCCCATTCCTGTAAGCATCTTCTTTGGCCTGACGGAGCTGTCTGAGTTTTGCAGTGAATTATGGTTTGTCATTGTTGTATGTTAGATAGGTCCTGCTAGGAATGCACATATCTTCACAGAAACTGATATAGGCTGTTACAAACTCTGTGAGCTCGTCCAGATCGATGGCCGCAGCTTCAAAAACACTCCAGTCAGTGCAGTTGAAGGAGGTTTGTAAATCCTGTCTGCTTCGTTAGCCCATCTTTTAACAGTCCTTAATACAGGTTTAGCTGATTTCAGTTTCTGCCTGTAGGTCAGTATGAGATAAACAGTGATCAGAGAGCCCTAAAGCTGCTCGTGGAACAGAGTGATATGCATTCTTTATTGTAGTGTAACAGTGATCTAATATATTGCTGTCTCTGGTGGGACATGTGACGTGCTGTCTGTATTTTGGCAGTTCTTGTGAGAGATTTGCTTTATTAAATTCCCCAAGAATGATAATAACAGAGTGCAGGTGTTGTTGCTCTGTCTCTGTGATCTGATCAGCGAGTTGTTGTAAAGCCGAGCTCACGTGCGCTTGCGGTGGAATGTAAACACTCATGAGAATGAACGAGCAAAACTCCCACAGCGAATAAAACGTATGTGTTGAAACGGCTAATAATAAAATGTGACATTCTGTAGTTTTGTCTCATATTCATCTTTTAATCACATTTGCACATGTCTTGACTACACAGCAAACAAAGATATTTTGTCATTACTGTCCCAATACTTATGGAGGGCGCTGTATATATAATTAGTGCTGTCAGTTGATTGAAAAAATTAACTAATTAATTGCACATTTTGGCTGAGTAATATTAATTAACTGCGTTACTATGTACAGGTTAGGATTAGGGTTTGGCTTAGTGTTACTTGCATGTAATTATGTATAATTTATTCTTATTAAAATAGTAAGTACATGCAATATGTGTAACAAGGACACCTTAAAATAAAGTGTTAACCACATTTTTCTGAAATTAATCGTGATTAATTCAAGTTAACGAACAATGAAGTTTTTACATGTACTGTTACATTGCAATCATTTCACATTCAATCTTAAAATTAATGTACAAACTACATAAATACAGTATATTTTAAATATTTGTTTAATGGCATCTTTTTTTATGACTGAATGCCAGTATCACTGATATCAATAATACTGATGTCTCTAAGAAATTGTTCTTTCTTTCCTAATATTTAACCAGTGACTAGCCATTCAACATTACAGTATAATTGAGAGCTATCAATTTTAACATTCATTAGACTTTAAAAAAATTACTTTTAATTTAAGTGATCTTAAAGCAGTCTTCACATAAACCCATTTTATTAAATGTCACATTTACCTGTGCCCTTCAGCAAGTACACTGTAAAAAATAATACACTACATCTACTCAATAAAGTCGTCTGCCTGTAGGTCAGTATGAGATAAACAGTGATCAGAGAGCCCTAAAGCTGCTCGTGGAACAGAGTGATATGCATTCTTTATTGTAGTGTAACAGTGATCTAATATATTGCTGTCTCTGGTGGGACATGTGACGTGCTGTCTGTATTTTGGCAGTTCTTGTGAGAGATTTGCTTTATTAAATTCCCCAAGAATGATAATAACAGAGTGCAGGTGTTGTTGCTCTGTCTCTGTGATCTGATCAGCGAGTTGTTGTAAAGCCGAGCTCACGTGCGCTTGCGGTGGAATGTAAACACTCATGAGAATGAACGAGCAAAACTCCCACAGCGAATAAAACGTATGTGTTGAAACGGCTAATAATAAAATGTGACATTCTGTAGTTTTGTCTCATATTCATCTTTTAATCACATTTGCACATGTCTTGACTACACAGCAAACAAAGATATTTTGTCATTACTGTCCCAATACTTATGGAGGGCGCTGTATATATAATTAGTGCTGTCAGTTGATTGAAAAAATTAACTAATTAATTGCACATTTTGGCTGAGTAATATTAATTAACTGCGTTACTATGTACAGGTTAGGATTAGGGTTTGGCTTAGTGTTACTTGCATGTAATTATGTATAATTTATTCTTATTAAAATAGTAAGTACATGCAATATGTGTAACAAGGACACCTTAAAATAAAGTGTTAACCACATTTTTCTGAAATTAATCGTGATTAATTCAAGTTAACGAACAATGAAGTTTTTACATGTACTGTTACATTGCAATCATTTCACATTCAATCTTAAAATTAATGTACAAACTACATAAATACAGTATATTTTAAATATTTGTTTAATGGCATCTTTTTTTATGACTGAATGCCAGTATCACTGATATCAATAATACTGATGTCTCTAAGAAATTGTTCTTTCTTTCCTAATATTTAACCAGTGACTAGCCATTCAACATTACAGTATAATTGAGAGCTATCAATTTTAACATTCATTAGACTTTAAAAAAATTACTTTTAATTTAAGTGATCTTAAAGCAGTCTTCACATAAACCCATTTTATTAAATGTCACATTTACCTGTGCCCTTCAGCAAGTACACTGTAAAAAATAATACACTACATCTACTCAATAAAGTCGTGGCAACAGATTACAAGCAATAATATTAATTAAATTCAACAACTATTGAGAATTGAGTTAGAAATAATCAAATGTGTTCCTTAAAAAATAGCCATTCAAATTAAGTAGATGCAAATAACACACACACAAAATAATTTTTACATTTAAACAAAAATATTGTTTTCATCAGAGCACTATGTTAATGAATACTGCTTAAAGGAATTGTTTTGATTTAACACAAAAAATTATTTATTATTTTTAATGAGTGGATTGATTACAATTATTTTAATGATTTCAGGTATGAATAACCGCCACAGTCGTTAAAGATGAATTACAAACTTCTGCTTTATTGCCAACAACAGTTGCAATGCCATCCATTAGTATTCTCAGACAGAGTGAACATTCACTAGTCACTCAACAGAACCAACTGTTGTTTTTATCCACAATTACTTTCTAAAGCATATCAATTCAATTCTGCAGAACAAAGTCTCTTTTTGTGTTTCTTTTTAGGTACAAATTGTTTAAAAATACACAATGCAGTTACTTTTCTCTTTCTAGACAAATTATTCAAATATGTGAGGTCTTTGTTTGGCAACATGGAACCACAGAACAGATAAAACCATCTTATTTAAGTCAGCAGTGTAGACCTGAGTGACTAGACTCTGTTTGACAGCTTGGAAGCATCCAGCTCCAAGATAAGTTTCTGAAATACCTCAAAGTATACTTTATATGCCTGGGATAATGGAGATTCAGTGCATATCATAAAGCAAGCCCTGGGAACACCTTCATGGCCTGTAACAAGCTCCAGTCTTGGTCACAATTACTGCCATCACAAGCTGTTCAATTCCTGTCTGGTCTTCATTATCCTGTAACATTAAACAGCACTCAAAACCTATGAAATATTTATCAGAGAAGATCTGAAACTCAACAATTTGTTTAAAGGGGTCATATGATGCGATTTCAATTGTTCTTTCTCTTTGGAGTGTTACCAGCTCTTGGTGCATAAAGAGGATCTGTAAAGTTGCAAAGACTAAAGTCTCAAATCCAAAGAGATATTCTTTATAAAAGTTCAGAGTCAGCCACGCCTACCTAAAACGGCTCGTTCTAACACGCCCCCACATGTCTACCTCACTATGTGGGAAGATTTGCATAACACCGCCCAAATGTTCACGCAAAGAAAGAAGGCGTAACTTTATTGTTGCTGCCACCGCCGCCCTCATGTCCTGAAGATGCTGTGTGTTTCGTTGTGAAAGCGAAACTACTTTGTTTGGTCTTCCAAAAGAGGACACGACTAGAAATCAGTGTTAAGTTGTATTTACAACACTGTTCCAGAACACTTCAACCCAAATATTCAGATGTGTGCAGCGCATTTTATGGAGGACTGTTTCCTGATCCTGTGAGAGTAGACTACAATGCCGGCTGTTCTGACTCACAGACTGTAAGTACGTCTTTTATATTTAAAGGATTTGCCACTGATGATTCAAACGTGAGTTTTGAGCAGTGTGGAGTAACGCTTGTTGTTCGTCATTTCTCCGATCACAAATACAGACATGGTTTTATGTTTACGCGGCGCGATGCAACGCAACGCGTAAAAAGACAGTATAAGTCATTATAATCAGTAATTATGTCCCCACTGGATGCAACAAATGCCTCGTTTGTAATGGGTTTTAATGTTTTTGTCTCGTCGCTCCGGCCGGACAGGGCATCACAGTATGGTGAGGGGCGTAACATTTCAGTCACACGCTTGAGGTATTCGGCCAATCACAACGCACTGGACAGCTGGCCAATCACAGCACACCTCGCTTTTCAGAACGATGAGCTTTTTAAAAATCGACGCGTTTCAGAAAGGCGGGGCATAGTGGAGAAACAATAATGTACAGTATGTGGAAAATAATGTGTTTTTTGAACCTTAAACCACATAAACACATTCATTACACCAAATACACAAAATAATGTTCTGTTACTTTTTAGCAGCATCATATGTCTCTTTGGATAAAAGCATCTGCTAAATGACTAAATGTAAATGTAGTACTAGTCAAGCACTCATTTAAA
Organism: Sinocyclocheilus grahami; assembly: GCF_001515645.1. Lineage (NCBI taxonomy): Eukaryota > Metazoa > Chordata > Actinopteri > Cypriniformes > Cyprinidae > Sinocyclocheilus > Sinocyclocheilus grahami. The sequence goes on along the minus strand of NW_015506308.1, from coordinate 222,375 downwards.
CACTCACTCACCTGTGAGCAGAACAGACATCAATGTGATTCTCTCCATTTCTGAGGGAAAACCAGAAATCAGTCTCAATAAATGACGCAGACGCTGAGCATCTGACCAGATCCAGAACATTCAGATCATTTCTGCTTTATCATTGCTTATTAGATCCTACATCAGTTATAAACACACACATGAAGCTCCTGAAGCTGACGTGTGTCGTGATTCAGTGTGAAAATACACGGAAAATACAACAAACTTACAGTAAAAGCAGCTGTGGTTAACAAAAAAATACAGCAGCAATATTTTAGGTTTTACTAATTTAATTAAAAATTACAATAAACATATTTCATTAACTTATATAATGTTAATAAACCAACCTACAGAAATAGTAAAATCAGTTTTATAATACACTGACAACCACCTTAAAACACAGATGAAGTGATATAGTTCAAAAGTACTGTAAAATTACATGAGATTTTCTGTTATATTTACTAAGAGATCTTACTGTTATCCGGTTTATCAGATTTTTACCGTCTTTTATTGTTGAGATTATGATCAGTTTTTAGTGTACTGTTTTATTCTGCACTCACAGACGTTGAGATCTGATATTGCGTTAGTGTTATTGATAAACAGGCAAAACATACAAACATTTAGTAGTTAAGCAGTTATTACTTTGCTATAATGTTATATAAGCATCACTGCTAATGACATTTTAACTCCGCTTTTCTTACCTGTAGATGTTGTGCTTCAGGTGTGTTTGTGTTTCTTCTTTTATCAGGACAGACTGATATCACCGATCCTCTCTCTTTCTGCTCCTCCCATCTTTGCTTTTCCTGGACAGAGAAACTCGCTTCTGTGGTTTGTTTGTTTCCTCCTTTCTTGCCCAAACATCCAAAACACACATTTAAGTGTTTATTTTATTTAGATTTCAGTCACAATAAATATCTTTAAAAGATTTTTTCTCCACTTTAGCAGCACTTACATAGTCAAACCTAAAAATTATTCAGACACCAGATATAATTTTTAATATTTTTTTACTAGTGGGTGCAAAATGTGGTAGTTGTGTATGTTGTCTCAGGGTTGGCATCATCTGAGGTCCTCTGAGGGGTTGGTATGTATTTCATTACATACCTTTCTATCAAAGTTATCTGACATCGTCAAGCTGAATTTGTTCTGAAACAGTTTAACTCTTAGTTCTTGTCATATTTTATTACCATTTTCTAAACTATAGTGAATAAACTGATAATGTGAGAGATGTTGAAGGTGTCTGAATACATTTTGGTTTGACTGTATACCAAACTTAGCCTATCACACAGGTGAGATGTTCACCTGACGCTGCTCCTCCGGTGCGGTTAGGTCAGCTGCAGGATCATCCGCTGGTCTCCGCCGTACTTTAAGTGTTTCCTTTCATGAGCTGCTGTAATGCTTTCCTCCCACGGTATAGTCAGCTCAATGATGAAGACTCTCTTATCCTCAGCTGACAACATGATGAAGTCTGGCCGGAGAGTGCTTGTTGTTATTTCTCTTAGGAAGACCAGGTGCTTTTTAAGGTCCACCGACATGTGCCACATTCTCCCTGGTTTGAGAAAGCGGAGTCTGTTGTGGAGTTCTCCTGATGTGCTTGATGAGTCCTTCATCTCCAGAACGAGGCACGCTTTCTCTTGCTTATACCCTAGCCAGATGAACTTCATAGGGAGCTTGAGCATATTCTGGCTGAAGAGACCAGCATCTGAGTCAAGCCAAGTCACCATTATATACTGTATATATATAGTGCTTTTACAAGGTTTCTTTACAATATAGTTTCTTTTACAAAGCAGATTGTGTCAATGCAGAGAAGCAACAGGACAGGCCCAGCCACTTCCGGATGTAGTTGTTGACTAGGCTGTCCATCCTTTTGACTTTGGATAGGGGCATATCGCAGACTTTTAATGGCCACAAACTGTCAGGTTTCACTGAAATGAAGGACCCAAATGCAGTTAGAAATGCAACAAAAATGTTATTCAGTGATGATGGTATTAGATAATGAGCTGAAAAATTCCAGATCCAAAATCCAGGAGCTCAGTGAAGCAAGTCAGAGTCCAAGCAGGTCAAATACCAGGCGAGCGGTAGTCCGAAACAGGCGAAGGTAATTAGAGATGATAGCCCAGGCAAGCTCAGAAGGATCCACAAATATAAATAGTAATCCAGAGCAAGGGTCCAAAAATCCAGATGAACAGACCACTGGTCAGGGAGCATAGGCAGTCCAGACATCAAATGGAATAACTGGGCAGAAAAAGAAAAAACACAAGACCAATAACTGATGAACCAAAACAAGAAACGCGTGTAAAGCGTAAACGACAAAACACACTGGCAAAGACATGAGCGCTGCCCATTTCTGCGCTGCTTTGTGTACAGTCATTACCAGTGCTGGGAAGGTTACTTTGGAGATATAATAGGTTACAGATTACAAGTTACTCTATTTAAAATGTAATAGTAGTGTAACTTTTTCAATTACTTTATTAAAGTAATGTAACTGATTACATTTGATTACTTTTATAGATTTCTAATGAATGTTTATTTGCAACTGTTAATCATTTTCAAACATTTACAGCATGCAGGGTTAACCTTACAGTAGTGCTCGACACTGTCAGACTTTCACAATCCTTCATCACTTGAATTAAGATGATCAGATTTGAACACATCCACCACAAAATCAGACTTTAGTACCGCCTTTTGCTTTGAGATTGATCTGAAGTTCAATGCAGATTTAAAATCATAAGAAATAGTTTACTGAT
>NW_015506308.1:216487-219088 GCF_001515645.1 Sinocyclocheilus grahami | reverse complement strand
TTGGAAAATAAATCGTTAATTAAAAAATAATAATAAATAAAAGCATATACATCAACTCAAATACAGTTATCTAATAAGCATGTGTCCTGAAACATTGGTGTCTCTTTGAAACATTGCTGTCTCTTTGTATATGATATGATGATAGTTTTCTCAAAATAAGTCAAATGCTGATGAAGTGACTCAGAGCAGTTCTAGAGATTATGTTTATGTGTTCATGTACTCATATATTGAGGCGGCAGAGGCTGAAAACACCGCAAGCTTCAGTAGACCTATGTGTAGTGAATGAAACCGCACGTCTGCGCCATTCATTTCCACGAGAGGCGGACTGGGAAAAACATTTCAGGCTGGGAAATCTCACACTCATACACAAACTTGGACAACCCTGTTTTCTTGTATGGACCTCACATAAAAAAGGTTTAAATCCTTAGGTTGTGGACATGCAAAATAATTAAAAGTTCTCTCCTGAACTGCACTGAATTCACTTACATTTTTATTTTCAGTCTCTTTATTTTGCCCTGATATCTATCTCTCACATCACTTTAATACTCAAGATTTAACAAAACTATACTTTCTAAATTGCCTACATGTCAAAATTAGTACATCACCACAATATCTTTATAGAAAAATCCTAATAGGCTACTGAACACGAGTCATGTTTTTCCCTTACAAAAAAATAACCATGCTTTTATTATAGTAAAAGTACAGTAACCATGTTTTTTTTTTTTGGCAAATGGATTACCGTTTGTATTTATTTTTACTACAAATGATGTGATGACTGATGAGCAGTGGGCTGCTGCTGCTTAACTAAGTAAACAAAGACAAAACTACAATAGCATATTTACAGATGAAACTGACCTGCACTTGAGATCCTGAACAGTAGTGTTGCTTCTCTGCTGCACCTGTGCGCTTCCACAGTCCTCTCCATTCTTTCTCTTTCTCATTGTTTTACTCTGATCCAAACCGTTTGACGGAGGCGCGGAGAGCGCGCGAGCCGAAGCATTGCCAGTCATATATTGTATATTAATGGCAGACTAAGGTTCCTTAAGTTGACCCTTAGGTTTTTTTCTTGCAACCCAAGTTTCACCAAGGGCTCCCTTAACCTTATAACTAAGGGATTTCTTAGCATAGTAGCATTTACAAATAACAGCGTATCTGAAAGTATGAGACAACAACAAACAAAAAAACACCATTCTGAAGCGTCCTGTAAGAGCCGTGCTTGCGCAGGTTCTGCGCGATCCTCTTCAATAATATTCTCTGGGTCTCATCGCTGCACACCATGAACACAATCAAGCCTAGAAAAAAACAGCCAACCCCTTTTAAGGAGCTGGGAATTCTTGGCCAAACCCTTCACCAGGCCATCAAACAAGTATCAGTCTCGGCAGAATACTGCAGCCGTGGCTCTGGTTGAGAAGGAAAGACCCCAGCTGGGCCCCAAAATGATAGGAACCCACACCAAGGTCTGATCAGCCTGTGGTGGGCCTGCCTTAGCGAAGGGTGTATTGTGTTTAAAAGGCTGAGGAGGCAGAGGTACACAAATGAAGAAGGGTTCCTGTCTAATGCATAGGTGACCATCTGCAGGTGGTGACAGCTATATATCCAACTAGTGCGAGAGGCCTACAATTTGGGGACTATTTCCATCATGTCCTATGTGTTTAAAATGTTTATCTCCAGAGTCTCTGTTTGTGTCTGTGTTTTTTCCAATTAATTTACATATTATTGTTCATTTTTTATGCAGCTGATGGTCGTGAATGTCCCAGTGTCCCTCGGGGAAGAATAATCGGATACGGGACAGATTGAATCCTTAGGATGGAATTTGAATGTGTGCCGTTCTTCATCAAGATAGCGATGATGGTAAAAAAACCACACACAACTGAACCTGGAAACCAGGAGCGCTTTTCAGGTGAATACGCAACGTCATCAGAATCTAAGTTTTGTCTGATTAAACAGTGTTTTTAAAGCTTAAAATTTAACGTCTTGTACTAAAATAACTACATAAATAAAAATAATAAATAATATTATTATATGAAAAAATTATTAAAAATAAATTATTTTATTGAAGAAGAAATATTTCAGTTCTAAACAAACTATCTGTTGTGTTTCTAGTATTTCTTTAGTGTTTCTAAATTGTTGTTTTTTTGCATCATTGTATATATTTTTTTAGATCCTGTAATTTGCTGCAGTATTGAAGTATCAATAAGATCTATTTTCATCACATTTTAACCTTCACCGCTTCATTTAAATGCTTCTGCTGATGTTCAAAAAGTGCAAATATTCCATGAAGTCACTCAGTTAATATTTATTATCATTATATAAAATCTTTACATTATACATTTTACGTTTACATGTATTCATTGTAGATTATTTTATGCAAAGAAACATCACACTCACTTTGTCATCAAGCCAAAAATATTCATAGTCTACAATGCCAAGTGAGATGGAAAAAAATGTGGAAAATCCACACATTCACTAGTTAAGCAGTGATCAGCTGAGTATAATGTGATGTAAACACTGCTAAATCAATCATATTATAATCAGTGTACAGATAAAACTCAGAGTGTCTTACCTGTAGATGTTGTGCTTCAGGTGTGTTTGTGTTTCTTC
>NW_015506308.1:207199-216477 GCF_001515645.1 Sinocyclocheilus grahami | reverse complement strand
ACATGCTTAGAAACCATGACGACCAAGCAAACCGAAAGGAAACACTGGAAACGATGAGATGCAAACTAAAAGTCCATGTGTGTGTCCACACATATATAAGAGCATCTTAAATATTTTCCATCACAGCATCCATTTAGAAAGGATAAAGGTTATTTTAAAGGTTAAAATTCATTCATTTTTTCCCAAGTTGCTTTGAAAACTGCATTATTTGCAGTCATTTTAGATGGAGTTCGCAGGACATATCAGTTCTACAAAAGTAAATGTTTGTGCTACAGTAAGTACTAAATAATATGCACTAAACAAAAACAAAAAAGTAATAAAGCAAACTGAAAGAAAACACAGTAAGTGTTTGTATCCGTCACTTTAAACAACTGAAAACATGATAGAATTTCAGAGAGACATGAAAACACTTAAATGGAGATCATTCTAGTCCAATAACAGAAAACTACCTGATTGTAACGTTGAAATATAGATTTTCTGTGAAGCTGCTTTAAAACAGTATGTATTGTGACTTTAAGAATAAACTGGAATGTAACGGTCCTCTGATTATAGGCATTTTAAAGGGGTCATGACATGAGAAATTACGATCACTGCCGCTATCTTGTCTGCACTGAGTTCACTTTCTGACACAGTCCAGCGCTCGAGTCTGTCGTCAGGACAAATGCAGTGAATGAGCTTTAGCTTTGACATGTTTGGTATAAACAGCTCGTTCGCATCTTTGTACAGATATCAGAAGGATCCCAGCGCAGGGCTCCGGACTAACATTTGAGAGCAGATGCACCAGCGCCACTAAGTTCTACAGACGGTGGCTCCAGAAGCAGATTTGGTAGCACAAAAAATAAATATAATTTAATCATAAATGTACTATTATTCTGTGTTAGTAAATGCAGTGACTTATAATATTACATGTTTATTTCTCGGAAATGCACATTTGACCGTAAAGCACTGAGCTTGATTTGGGAAGCATACAAAATGTACTTTTATTGACAATAGCAATATGTGCAACATCTAATTCTAAAAGTGTAAAAATGTATATATTCTACTCAGAACTGACCAACAGCTTCAGTGATTATGAAAGGAACGCTCTTTGCTTGTGTGATTTAGTCGCAAATTGAAGAAAAGTTCATTTTTTTCAAGGTATTTCGTGATTTTTCTTATGTCATACACAAAAAAGTGCAAAACTTTGACAAAATTTGATTTCTTGATGATTTGATATTTTATAATAGTGATTTTATAATTTGTAAATATAAAGCAAAAAAGTGGAAACGAATGACTAGTAAGCCAGTAAATGCTCCTCTGCTGCCATCTACTGGTTGTAGTGGTAATTTGATGTATTTTTATGCACTAATATTTATTGTGTATATATAAACACATACAGCATATATTTTGAAAATATTTACATGTATATATGTATATTCATATAAATTATATCATATATAAATATATTTAATATATAAACGTAAAATATTTGTTCTTAAATATATACATGGGTGTGTATTTATATATACATAATAAACATACACAGTACGCACACATATATTATGTTTAAAAAAATGTGATTAATCGCGATTAATCGTTTGACAGTACTATTTTTTTCTCTCTCTATCTATTTAACAGCATTACAATGAAAGACGTCTTCCCTCAGGTAGATTGCATGTTTTCCTGCCTTGCTAGATGTTGGGCTCATGATCAATAAGTTGTTTGCATTCGCCCAAACTGATTTGGCAAAGGTTGAAGGTTATTTTGCCATTAGTGCGAGGAACATTTGTTGAAAGATGAAGCACTACAAGATCTGACTGCAGCTGCATCACATTTTAAGTAAAAGATTTCATAACGCTTTGTCTGGAAATGACTGTTTAATTTGGATCATGTTGTCAAAACACGCAATAGTGAGGGGGCGTTGATACTGTTTCCTATGCAGTGGCGTTAGCCAATGGGGGTTTTTTTGTGTGCAAAAAACTTTATTAACATTATAAATAAACCTCAAAGAACATGTCAAAATAATATGTCATGACCCCTTTAAAATGTAGTGTAATTACAAGTACAGAATATTTGTAATGTGGATTACATGTAATCAGTTACTCTCCAGCGCTCACTTGTTGCAGATGAAGTTGTTTCTATCAGTTTCAGGGCGGCTGATCCAGCGATTATCGTTGGTCCGAATGGCTCCGGATCTGACCGTCTCATTGCACTTGTCCAGTCCAGTGTTGTAATCAGAAGCCCACTGATCGTAGCACGTGGTGTGACCGTTGACCCAGAACCAGAGTCCCAGTATGCGGGAGTGACGCAGACCCAGCCACACGTGATCGGAGGAGGCGCTCGAGGTCACATTCATCACCCGCCGCTGCATCTGCTCTGAATCCACCGACACCAGGTCCATGTCCCAATCTCTGCAGTATCTCAGAGCTTCAGTCCACGTCTTATTCTCTCGGATCAGAACCAGTTCATCTGGAAACAAACAGAAAGCAAAGCATTTAAACTCAGGAACTCATATGAAGAGTGTTGAGTTAAAGCAGCAGGGTTTCCCAAACAGGCTTCCTGAGCTGATGAAAACCTAATAATTAACAAAACCAAATGAGAATTTATATATACAGTATAAATGAGGCTGCACAATTAATGCATGATATATGATATAGCTTAGTGTGATTATCAAATCAAAGTTTGATGCGTTGCGTGTTTCAGAGTGAAGCGTGTCACTGTGTTCATTTACACGCGAGCAGCTTATAAAACAGTGCTTTCAGCGTCTCAGTTCACAGTAAATGCTGCTTCGCATCAACACTGACTTTAATGTGCATTGGAGAACCCAATGTGTGCTAAGTTTACTTTATTTACCAATACTTTTCTGCGGACAGAAGTTTACAGCATTTCATTTTGTATATTTTATTTGTTTAGCTGCATGTCTTGTGATCATTAACTGACATCAGAGAACCGTGAATGTTTTGTCAAATTATTGAAACATTAATTTAAAGAACTCGAGAAATACTTTCACTGACAGAAACTCTGGGAATTGCTGGTTAAAGGAATAGAGCGGTCACACTGTAATGACGAGAGAGTTTCTGTAGTTTGTCATGTAGATGTACAGCAGCTCAGATGATTGATCTACTCACCATCATAACACACAAAGTGATGCAGTTCTCTACAGAGCTCGTCTGTCCATCGTCCTTCATCACTGATACCAGTTGATGCGCAGATGCTGTCATTTTTAGCTCCGATATTGGGTTCATTACTTTTCCAGGGTTTGAATGTGAAGTTGCTGTTATCTGACCAAACCCAGGATCTGTACAGACCGATCCAGGCTTGTTCAGGTGAAGTTATGATGTTCTGGATCTGATGATTCTCAGTCGCATTCCTCACACTGGCCAGATCTGTGTGATACTGTGTGCAGTGTTTCTGAGCTTCAGTCCAGTCCTTTTGCTCCTGTACAGAGACGAATCCTTTACTGCTGCCTTTAAAAGAGAAAGACATTTGTCTGATATCGATTTAGAGAATTAAATACACGTTCTTTCTCTTCTCATTTACCAAAAACAAAAAGACAAATCCAAATGTGGTTCATTATTGAAAACTGAAAGTGTTTCATAATGAAAATAATCAAGTCTTTTAGAACATTTCTGTGTTTTAATCACATAATCAAGTCAAATTTATCTCTGTAGCATTTAAAATAAAATAAGTGTCAGTGTTGCAAAGTTCATCAATTCAGAAACCAATTCAATTCAGGTATAAGCAGCTCTACTGAAGATAATAATTTGGTTAATTAATAGTGCAAAGTTCATCAGATATGAAACATACAGCTGATCTCACCATTATAGCAGATGAAATGTCTTGTTGTACTACACTTTACATCATGCCATTGTCCATTATGTTCCATATAAACACAGTCTCCATCTCCATTTGGTTGTGATGGTTCCCAGTTCCTGTACTGAGATTCATTTTCTCTGTAGAAGTCAGAGTCACTCAGAGACCAAATCCATGTGTCCTTCAGCCCAATCCAGACACGGCCAGCACTGCTGTTCTCTCTCTGTATGAGCTGATTAATGTCATTCTGTTCATTCCTGTCATTGATAGTGACCAGATCTGTGTGTTTGTCTCTGCAGTAACTCTGAGCTTCAGTCCAGCTCATGTTCTGATTCACAAAGTGATACTGACGTGGAGACGAACTGACCACGGCTGAGGACAGACACATTCACACAGATCTCACTCATTATATCCACACTGTATTTCAAGAGCTCAGAGTTTCAGTGTGTGTTTGATAAAGTGTTCTGAATGGCGCTTTTGTACGTTCAGTGTTTCCACAGGATTTGGTGAGAGTGTGGACCTCTAGTGGAAGAAACCTGAGTGCATTTTAAAGTTAAACACATTAAACTGCTCTGGCCACAGGTGGAAACCCCCTGGTCTAGAGGACTCATGGGAAACACTGACGATGTTTTGTGGTTTTTATATGGTTTATTACAGTAGCAGCTCAATCTCCTCAACAACACACACGATTGCAGGAGTCATTCAAACACACTTGAACACTGTCGGCACAGCACTAACACTGACTATCAACACTAGTACTAGTCAAGCACTCATTTAAACACTCACTCACCTGTGAGCAGAACAGACATCAATGTGATTCTCTCCATTTCTGAGGGAAAACCAGAAATCAGTCTCAATAAATGACGCAGACGCTGAGCATCTGACCAGATCCAGAACATTCAGATCATTTCTGCTTTATCATTGCTTATTAGATCCTACATCAGTTATAAACACACACATGAAGCTCCTGAATGAGCGTGTGTGTGTGTGTGTGTGTGTGTGTGTGTGAGTGTGTGTGTGAGTGTGTGTGTGAGTGTGTGTGTGTGTGTGTGTGAGTGTGTGTGTTTATACAGGTGGAAAAAAACAAAATACATACTTTGATTATTCTATCACGCTTGTTATTTGTGTCTTTAGATTTCAATTCCAATACGTATCTTCAGAAGTTCTTTCCTCCACTTCAGCAGCACTTATTCTGTTTCGAAGAATGTTGAACCTGACTTCATCCAATGTTCAGATCTATTTTCTGGAAATGTAAGCAGATTAGTGCATATTTAATTAGAAAAGGCTTTATTTTCATATTTAAACCTGACATTACAGAAAACGTTGTCTTAATATACTGCGTTTAATTAACTGGGGAGATATGGTTATGTCTGTTAGTTAATATTTTTACCTTATTCACTAGTACTGTCTCGCTTTAACCATATTTTGGGGACATATTTGTAACCAGAAGTGAGTTAAACATGAGAAAACCTCCATTTGGAGATGTCCTCATTTGTGAAAACAGTATAAAATAAAGGTTTTTTGTTTATTAAAATGCAGGAAGTTGTGTCTTAGGGTTTGAGTGTAGGCTAGGCCTGGGTTATAATATTTATAACTAGCTCTATATATAAACAAAAGAAGACTATGTGATGTAGATGGAAAGTGTGTGTGTGTCAGTCATCATCAGTTTATGGTTGTGTATCTCCTAAACAACAGTGAGATGAAATAGTGAGAAATGAAACACTTTTACTGAGGTTTTCCTGCTTTCAGATGTTTCTACTTCAGCTTCGCATTCATTGTGCAGCTCTGGACTGGATTGTTGACTCGTTTGTATTCTTTTTTAATTTCTCTTACGTAAGATAGATAAGTCGATACCTCGATGAGAATGCCGAGGTCTGAAAGAACACAAGCGCATTTTTATTATTAAGAGTCTGATAAAAACATCACAATAATCCACAGCACTCCAGTCCACCAGTTAACATCTGGAGAAGACAAAAGCTGAAACTAATCCAGCATTAAGACGCTTTTAACTTCAAACCCTTGCTTCCAGGTAAAACATAGTCTACAGTATTTTCAAAATTCTCACTGGAGGAAGTGTCATTATGGGTTATGAACTCATATTTTTTGTCTTGTTGGAAAACAAGATAAATATACTGAGGAACTGTTTATGTTGGGTGTGACTGGCGGAGCTCTTATCAGTCACTCACACACACACACACTCACACACACACACACTCACACACACACACACACACACACACACACACACACACACACACACACACACACACACCCACACACTCTCACTCTCACTCACTCACACACATCCACACCTCCACACTCACACATTCACTCGCTCACTCACACGCTCGCTCACATTCTCGCTCGCTCACACACACACTCACACACACACACTCTCTCTCTCACACACACACACACACTCACACACACTCACACACACACTCTCTCTCTCTCTCTTTCTTGTGGATGTCTACAACTCTGCAGTAGATGATTCTGCATTAATATAAAATATAAGAGCTCCTGTCAGACTCGCCGGATTCACAGATCCTTCACACGCCTCGGATTTTAATGGAGTACAGGTAGCCTAATGTAATATCATTCATCGTATAGTTATGAAAATATGATATCCTTTCATAATTCAGATGATTTCTGTCACAGGAGCGTTTGGATCGTGCTGTGAATGAAGCAGTCTTCAGAACATCATTAACACAAAGGTGAGTTTATTTTCTTCCTCACTGAACAGTGTGTTAATATATTACACTGTGTTATGTATTATCGTTTTCACGAGGGACTAATAGATTAAATATTAGTGTGTAACAGAGGCGCGTTATCTTCAGGGTTCAGCTGTTTAGTTGTGTTTACTGCTTGGTTGTTGGTTCACTTGTCTGATAAGAAAACACTTAACTAAACAGATATCACCATACTTCACCCAACTGATTAATCACGATACATTAAGTTTTCCTGAAATTTTCTGTTTAAATATACAATATTTAAACTATATATATAGTTTAGTATATATACGTTTTTTTTTTAAATACTAAAACTTTAAAATGAAAACTAATTCCAAATATTAATAATAATAATAACAATAATATATCTCATGCAAGCATAAAGATTTACTAAAATGAAAACTCAAAATATTAATAAAATATATCTCATGCAAGCTTAAAGATTTACTACAATTACATTTAAACTAAAGATCACATAATGTCAGTATGTGAAGATATGTGACTAAATATATGAATTAAACTCCCAAAAGTTGTCTGTGAAAAGGTTGGTTTAGTTTAGTTTATAACACTTGTAATTTCTTTCGTTTATGAATGATTGAAAGTATTTTCAGCACATAAATGTTCATTGCTCTTCCTTGTGTGACTGCTCATGCATCATTCAGGACGAGCATTCTATGCGTTATAGAAAACAATGAAATTATGATGAATTTGGCATTCGTTCGGTCCAGAGAGAGTCTCTGTGAGTTTTTATCACATTTATGAACAAATGTTCTTCCAGTAGCATTAATAGAGCATTCTTTCAAACGTCTCTGGTATTTAGTAATGCTTTCAAATCATTAGCACAAAAACGTGTATTTACACATCATTCATTTTTGTTCCTGAAATGTTGTGGTTGGATGTTTAAGTAACTTTTTGGAATGTTACAATTTGTTTCAGAACATTCAAAAGTAACGTTCCCATAACGTTTGCAAAATAATCAAATGGAATGTTCCCTTGACAATAGATACATTTTATGAATGTTTAGAGAACATTCCGAAATAACACATTTTTACCTTGATAGGAGCATATTTGTGTTATGTTTGGGATTGTGTCTGCGCTGAAGTGTGTGAATGAAAGCGTTTAATGACACCTGAGCGTTTGCACATGGGATATTCTTCTCGTTTCTGAAAGAACATAGATTCTACATCCCTGAACTGAAGGTGTTTAAGCAGCCAAATTCTGGATCGACCAGTGGAATGAGTCTGTTTGATGCATTTAGAAGATACTCTTATGCATTGTATTCATTTAGAAAAAGAAGTTTGAGTTGTGTTTTGTTTTTCTCGTGTTACAAAAGCTTCTGTTTGTTGTTTGAGCTCATTGGATCTTCATGTTGGTGTTCAAGCTGTCAATCATCTTCTGACCCCGCCCACATCCCCTTCTACTATGAGCAGCAGTTTTGAGAAAGAGGGCGGGGTTGTTGCATGGCCTCCCTCATTATATGACCACACCCCTCAAAGCATCCCCCCTCTGGCTCCTCCCCTTCCCCCTCCCCTTCCTGTGAGAAACCCTGAGGAGAGGAAGAGGAGGGTGAGGAGCTTCTTCTGGAAACCGATTCCTGAAGATCGTGTCAAGCAGCAGAACAGGCCGAACCTGTGGAGCAGCAGAGATCCATTCCACATCGACATCAGAGCCATCGAGGAGCTGTTCGGACACGAGGACACACCCTCGTTCACAACAACCTGCTGCACGATTGGACGAAGACACACTTCTGTGAAAGATCTCAGGCCGCAGGTGAGATCTACTGAGATCAGAGGAGGTTTGATGCAGAGTTAACTCAAACTCAAACCATTAACAGCAATTCCACTCAAATTAACATGAACAGAACATATAAAAAACTCATTCAAAATATTATTTAAAAAGCTATATTTAGACATTAAATAAAAAACTGACAAAACACACAACAAAATGACAAAAATGTTAAATTAAAAAGAAAAAGAAAAAATTATTCAAAATATTAGTAAAAACTGTATAGATATAAAAACCCAACAGCTAATACAATTACAAAAACGAGAATTTAAAAAATGTAAATAAATAAAGATTCAAAACATTAATAACTGCATGTACTGTATAATAATACATGTAAATGTTGATAAAAAAATTAAAAACGGACAAAAACACTAAAATTAAAATTAATTAAAAAAATCAATAATAATCATGAAAATGACAAAAACACAACAAACTGCTGAAACTTCACCTAAAAGTAAAATGTATATAAATGTATATTAAAAATATATATAACTCACTCAAAATATATATATCTATATCTATGTAGACATTAAAAAACTAATAAGCTGACAAAAACACAAAAAATTACTAAAACGAACTAAAATGAAATCGAACAATCAAAATATTAATAAAAACAATGTAAATATTTATTTAAAAAAAAAACTACTACAACTAACAAAAACTAATACAAATGACAAAAGCACAACAAAACTACTAAATCTTCAAAATGAAAATGGAAAATATACTGTATAGACAGAAAACATGAAAATAAAATCTAATTCAAAACGTATCACAGTATATACTATATTAATGAGAGTAAAGCAACACTGGTTTGATGATGTTAGTGATGAGATTTATATTACAACATACAGCATTTATAAGTGTGTGTGTGTGTGTGTGTGTGTGTGTGTGTGTGTGTGCTTCTCTTTAGATCACCATCCTGGACTCCAAGAGAAGCTTGAATATCTGCATTTTTCTGAAACACTTCAAAAA
>NW_015506308.1:202335-204794 GCF_001515645.1 Sinocyclocheilus grahami | reverse complement strand
CGAGCATTCTATGCGTTATAGAAAACAATGAAATTATGATGAATTTGGCATTCGTTCGGTCCAGAGAGAGTCTCTGTGAGTTTTTATCACATTTATGAACAAATGTTCTTCCAGTAGCATTAATAGAGCATTCTTTCAAACGTCTCTGGTATTTAGTAATGCTTTCAAATCATTAGCACAAAAACGTGTATTTACACATCATTCATTTTTGTTCCTGAAATGTTGTAGTTGGATGTTTAAGTAACTTTTTGGAATGTTACAATTTGTTTCAGAACATTCAAAAGTAACGTTCCCATAACGTTTGCAAAATAATCAAATGGAATGTTCCCTTGACAATAGATACATTTTATGAATGTTTAGAGAACATTCCGAAATAACACATTTTTACCTTGATAGGAGCATATTTGTGTTATGTTTGGGATTGTGTCTGCGCTGAAGTGTGTGAATGAAAGCGTTTAATGACACCTGAGCGTTTGCACATGGGATATTCTTCTCGTTTCTGAAAGAACATAGATTCTACATCCCTGAACTGAAGGTGTTTAAGCAGCCAAATTCTGGATCGACCAGTGGAATGAGTCTGTTTGATGCATTTAGAAGATACTCTTATGCATTGTATTCATTTAGAAAAAGAAGTTTGAGTTGTGTTTTGTTTTTCTCGTGTTACAAAAGCTTCTGTTTGTTGTTTGAGCTCATTGGATCTTCATGTTGGTGTTCAAGCTGTCAATCATCTTCTGACCCCGCCCACATCCCCTTCTACTATGAGCAGCAGTTTTGAGAAAGAGGGCGGGGTTGTTGCATGGCCTCCCTCATTATATGACCACACCCCTCAAAGCATCCCCCCTCTGGCTCCTCCCCTTCCCCCTCCCCTTCCTGTGAGAAACCCTGAGGAGAGGAAGAGGAGGGTGAGGAGCTTCTTCTGGAAACCGATTCCTGAAGATCGTGTCAAGCAGCAGAACAGGCCGAACCTGTGGAGCAGCAGAGATCCATTCCACATCGACATCAGAGCCATCGAGGAGCTGTTCGGACACGAGGACACACCCTCGTTCACAACAACCTGCTGCACGATTGGACGAAGACACACTTCTGTGAAAGATCTCAGGCCGCAGGTGAGATCTACTGAGATCAGAGGAGGTTTGATGCAGAGTTAACTCAAACTCAAACCATTAACAGCAATTCCACTCAAATTAACATGAACAGAACATATAAAAAACTCATTCAAAATATTATTTAAAAAGCTATATTTAGACATTAAATAAAAAACTGACAAAACACACAACAAAATGACAAAAATGTTAAATTAAAAAGAAAAAGAAAAAATTATTCAAAATATTAGTAAAAACTGTATAGATATAAAAACCCAACAGCTAATACAATTACAAAAACGAGAATTTAAAAAATGTAAATAAATAAAGATTCAAAACATTAATAACTGCATGTACTGTATAATAATACATGTAAATGTTGATAAAAAAATTAAAAACGGACAAAAACACTAAAATTAAAATTAATTAAAAAAATCAATAATAATCATGAAAATGACAAAAACACAACAAACTGCTGAAACTTCACCTAAAAGTAAAATGTATATAAATGTATATTAAAAATATATATATAACTCACTCAATATATATATATATCTATATCTATGTAGACATTAAAAAACTAATAAGCTGACAAAAACACAAAAAATCACTAAAACGATCTAAAATGAAATCGAACAATCAAAATATTAATAAAAACAATGTAAATATTTATTTAAAAAAAAAAACTACTACAACTAACAAAAACTAATACAAATGACAAAAGCACAACAAAACTACTAAATCTTCAAAATGAAAATGGAAAATATACTGTATAGACAGAAAACATGAAAATAAAATCTAATTCAAAACGTATCACAGTATATACTATATTAATGAGAGTAAAGCAACACTGGTTTGATGATGTTAGTGATGAGATTTATATTACAACATACAGCATTTATAAGTGTGTGTGTGTGTGTGTGTGTGTGCTTCTCCTTAGATCACCATCCTGGACTCCAAGAGAAGCTTGAATATCTGCATTTTTCTGAAACACTTCAAAAAGTAAGACTGTATCGTGTGTGTATGTGTGTGTGTGTGTGTGTGTGTGTGTGTGTGTTCGTCTGCTCTCATTGATTCTCTGTATGTCCAGGTCCAGTGAGAGTCTTCTGGATGATATTCTTCATGGAAACACAGGCGTCTTCAGCGTGGAGTCTCTCAGAGAGCTGCTGAAGCTCCTGCCGGAGGACGAGGAGGTAAAGACTCCACTGACCCTTAAAGGAGACATATTATGCCCCTTTTTACAATATGTAATATAAGTCTCTGGTGTCCCCAGAATGTGTCTGTGAAGTTTCAGCTCAAAATACTCCACAGATCATTTATTATTTAATTTTGAAAATGCCTGTTTTGAGTGGAAGCAGAAACACGCTGTTTTTCGGG
>NW_015506308.1:192691-202325 GCF_001515645.1 Sinocyclocheilus grahami | reverse complement strand
AGTTACAAAAACAGTCGGTTATGTCTGTGAAGGTAAACAGCTGGGAAATAAATCACATGTTTATTTTAGATCTGTGTGGCAGCAGCAATATACAGTAAATACATCAATAAATGCACTGCTCTGTCGTCTCCTCTGAGGCTGGGACTCTAAACAGTGTTCTGTGCTCGTCTGTGCAGCCAAACACAGAACAGTTAGCGTGTTTTGCTCAAACTTTCTCCATGGCATTAGAACTAGTACACCGTTGTCGCTTGCGAAAACACAATAACGGATTTACAGATTAAGGGGCGGTGATATTATAATGAGATCTTTGCCACGTCACCAAGCGAGCGAAATCAGACGCGCTCGTTTTCTCAGACGCTTGCAGAAAAGGGCTTACCAAAACAAAGTTACTGGGTTAATCTTTTTCACGTTTCCTTGGTTGGTAGATGCACCGGGGACCTGATTATAGCACTTTTTAACAATTTTCATGATACGTCACCTTTAAGCAGAGGATTGCTTCATGACTGACTGATTGATTGGTTGGTTGACAGGTGAAGAATCTTCAGATATTCAATGGCAATCCTAAAGACCTGGCGCCGCCTGATGCTTTCATACACAAGCTCATCCATTTACCCAGGTACGATGGAAGCGGGCTGTCAGTGTTTGTGGCAGTGATCCGGTCTGGTCCTGATCTAATTTGAGCTGGTTCTTCTGCGTTTCTGCAGGTATGAGGTCCGTCTCGAGGCTCTGCTGTTAAAGGAAGAGTTTTTCCCTTCATACACCGTCATGAAACATGACATGACCATCATCCTGAGCACCATTAAAGGTGAACAAGTGATTTCAGCAGTCTAGTGTTGTGTTCCCATAAAATCCATCACTATTTACAGTGTTCTGTGTATAAACACCTTCAGCGTCACATTCATCTGCTGAACTGTTGTTTACAGAGCTGTTGAGCTGCGAGGAGCTTCACGATGTCCTTCATTTAGTGCTGCAGGCTGGAAACATCATGAATGCTGTAAGTCTGGTACTCTTACACATTTACAAATACATGCATAGTCATATACATATAGCAGTGTTAAACTGCTTTAAATTGAAGCCAGTAAATAATTAACCAAATAACAAGCTACTAATAAAGACTACATCAAAGTACGCTTAGTAATGCATTTTGCAGATGTGTTTTTAGTGAGTTGCATTGCATTCAAGATATACATTAAATCAGTTCATGCTTTTCCTGTGAATTGAACCCATGACCTTGGCGTTGTAAGCATAATGATTTACTGTTCAAACTACAGAAATGCTACAAATATAAATGTGTAAAAGATATATATATTTTTTGGTATTATGTTAAAATTCGTGATGTAATTGTTATCATGTTCTGGGTCAGATTGACCGGAGAGGGATTTAATTCACCACAAAAACACTCAAAAACTACTGTGAAAATCTTACACATTACAAAAGTAAATATGAGTTTTTTAAAACTGTATTTAGAATAGGTTTTGTAAACTTTAAAAAAAAAAAGTGATTAATATAAACAATATTCAAATTTTGTTTAATTTTAAATTTAACATTTAGATTTTTTATTTATTTAATTGTTTGCTTGCTTTTTTGTTTTTGTGTTTTGTATAAATGTAATGTAAATACTATCAGAATGCAGCTGAGAAATTGACATTTGAAATTGTATTTCATACACTGCTGATCAAAGCTTTGGAACTGATTTTTTACAGTTTAGATTTACAAAGCCAGAACCCACGCAGTACAGTTGAGACTCTTGACGAACTGGTAGATCACTTTCACTGGTTTTATATGAACCATCCAGATGAACTGATTCTCTCTCTTTCTCACTGTTATGTTCAGAATACAAAATTTTTTCTAAAGCTTTGGCCATAAGACTTAGTAAAGTTTTAAGCCAATTGATTCATTCTGATCAGTCTTATTGTATTCCTAACAGGTCTATTTTGGATAACATTGCTTTAATTAGAGATGTTTTGGATGCTTCTAAACTCTTGGGAATTAACTCTGGTTTGATTTCTCTCGATCAAGAGAAAGCTTTCGACAGAGTTGAACATCTGTTTTTATGGAATACTTTAGAGGCTTTTGGGTTTAGCCCTTCTTTTATATCAATGATTAAGGCTATGTACTGTAACATTGAGAGTGTTCTTAAGATTAATGGTGGTTTGAGTGCTCCGTTCAAAGTTCAGAGAGGAGTTAGACAGGGATGTGCCATGGCTGGTATGCTGTATTCCCTAGCCATTGAACCTTTACTTCAAAAGTTACGAGGTCATTTAAAAGGTCTGGTTTTCCCTGCTTGTAATAATCCTTTATATCTTTCTGCTTATGCTGATGATGTTATTGTTTTTGTAAACGGACAGGATGATGTATGTAAGGTAGGAAAAATTGTTAATGATTTTAAATGTATTTCTTCTGCTAAGGTCAATTGGGGGAAAAGTGAAGCTCTGTTAGTGGGAAATTGGAATGGAGATCTTCCCACTTTACCTGGAGGACTGTTTTGGAAAAGAGGAGGGTTAAAATATCTTGGTGTCTATCTGGGAGATGAGAGTTTCATAAAGAAAAATTGGGAAGGGTTATTTGAGAAAATAAAAGGTCGATTGGAAAAATGGAAATGGTTACTCCCTCAGATGTCTTATAGAGGGCGTATTCTTATTATTAATAATCTTGTGGCATCTTCATTATGGCATAAATTTGCTTGTGTAGACCCTCCAAACGGACTCCTTGCAAATATTCAAAGAGAACTGGTGACTTTTTTTTGGGACAGTTATCATTGGACCCCTCAAAGCATTCTGTTTTTGCCCAAGGAGGAAGGAGGTCAAGGATTAGTAAATCTCGCAAGCAGAAGAGCCACTTACCGTCTCCAATATATACAGAAACTTTTAATGGGACCTTACTCGCTTGTATGGAGACCATTGGCTTTAAGCATTTTGAGAAGAGTGGGTAATATGGAAATGGATTTAACATTGTTTTTAATGGATCATAACAGATTTAATTTAACTGGAATTCCTGCTTTTTATCAAAGCTTGTTTAAAGTGTGGGGTCTTTTTAAAAATCGGTGGATGGAACCAGCAATTTCTCTTTATTGGTTGTTGGAGGAACCACTTATTTTTGGAGCTCGGTTTGATGTTTCTGGAGAAGATTTTCCTGGTTTAACAGATTTATTAGGGTATAAAAAGACTTTTAAGTTAAAAAACATTATAAATGAATCGGGATATGATTTACAGAGACCTGAACAAATTGCAACCCTTTTAGGGGTTAGATCAATACGTTTTGCTAAGAGGTTTCTTGATAAATTGACTATGATTTTAACTGATGAAGAGAAGATACTTTTAGAAGAGTTTGGTGCAGGGACTTTAATCCCTGACAGTAAAGATCTTTTCCCAGATATTGAAATTTCCCCCGCTATAGATGGGTCTTGTTTTACTAGCCCTCTGTTAAACATAGGAATTAATAAATATATTGATTTTTGTACAGTAGAAGGGAAAATGCTGTATAAATGCATTGTGAAAGTTATTTATCAACGTAATTTAAGTATTAAAACAGATACAGTATGGAGAGAAAAATTAGGGATTAATTCCGAAATTAAGCCTGTTTGGAGAGCAATTTACAAACCACCATTAACAAAAAAACTTGGTGATTTACAATGGCGAATTTTACATGGAGCTATTGCTGTGAATGCCTTTGTATCTAATTTAAACCCCACTGTAAGTGACAAATGCCCTTTTTGTTTGGAACGAGAGACCATATTTCATTGTTTTATGGACTGTAATCGACTTAACCCTCTTTTTGACTTGTTAAAAGTTCTTTTTGATTATTTTAATATTTGTTTTACAAAGCAAGATTTTATTCTTGGCTTTTTTTATAGTCCAAAACAAAAGTCAAAATGTCATGTTATTAATTTTATTGTGGGACAAGCAAAATATGCTCTCTATATTACTAGGAGAAATAAGATAGAAGAGAAGTCAGGTCAAGATGTTGTTTTTATTTTTAAAAATATGGTAAAAGCAAGAATCCTTATTGACTTTAATTTTCATAGATTAACGAGTAAGATAAATGTTTTTGAAATTCAGTGGTGTTGTAATGCTCTATGTTCAGTTGTTGATGGAAAAATTGTTTTTATAAGAGAGTTGATGTAAATATGTAATTTATTTTATTTTCCTTTTATGTGTAAAGTGATGTAATGTTTGAAGAACAATTGTTTTTATAAAGTGATTGTAAAAATCAAAAAAATCTCTCTCTCTGTCTCTCTCTCTCTCTCTGTGTGTGTGTGTGTGTGTGTGTTTGTGTCTCTCTCTCTCTCTCTCTGTGTGTGTGTGTGTGTGTCTCTCTCTCTCTCTGTGTGTGTGTGTGTGTGTCTCTCTCTCTCTCTCTCTCTCTCTCTCTCTGTGTCGCTCTGTGTGTCAGGGTGGATCTGCTGGTAACGCCGTGGGCTTCAAACTCTCGTCTCTGCTGTCATTGGCTGATACGAAAGCCAACAAGCCTGGAATCAACCTTCTGCACTTTGTTGCTCTGGTGAGTGTGTCAGTCTGAGCTGGTGGAATCAATTATAACCTTTAATATTGTTTCTTGGTTTACCTTTCTTTCAGCTGAAAACAAGAAAAAATTATCAAGCGTAATCAGGCAGACATCTTCAATTATTGGGTACCCACAGACTCAACTTTTAGCTCTCTATAACTGTGCTGTAAAGAGGAAAGCAGCTTCTGTTGTTACTGACCCCTCTCATCCTTTGCATTGTTTCTCCCAGCAGGTTGTCGGTTTAGAACTCCATGGGCTAGAAGGAAGGCTTATAGTAATTATTTTATTCCTACTGCAATTTCTATTCTAAATAAAGCCAAGTAGTTTAGTCAGGATCTTGTATCTTAGGTTTGTTATTATTGAATGAATGAATTAGATTATTATTAACCACCAGAAGGGGTGGTGGAGGGATGCTGGAAAACTGTCAAGGAAGAGAGGGGGAGGTCTGCTGTGTATATATACACCTCTTATCTTGTTTATTGGGTTGATTGCTGATTGTACTCCTCTCGTGTTAATTAGGTTTTTTACCTGAGCGTGCTCCTCCCGAACTTTGTTAATAAAACATAATTTATTTTAGAGGTGTTATTGTGGATTAATTGTGGTTTGGTTGTTGTGTGTGTTTTTTGTGTTGTGTATATGTAAGCCTTTTACCTAAGACAAATTTCTATCACTGGTTGATAGATAATAAAGTTTTTTGAATCTATCAGTCTGAGCCGGTCTCTGTCAGTCTGTGTTGGTCTCTATGAGTCTGAGCCGGTCTTTATCAGTCTGAGCTGGTTTCTATCAGTCTGAGCTGGTTTCTATCAGTCTGAGCTGGTCTCTGAGTCTGAGCCGGTCTCTGTCAGTCTGTGTTGGTCTCTATCAGTCTGAGCCGGTCTTTATCAGTCTGAGCTGGTTGGTCTCTATCAGTCTGAGCTGGTTTCTATCAGTCTGAGCTGGTCTCTGAGTCTGAGCCGGTCTCTGTCAGTCTGTGTTGGTCTCTATCAGTCTGAGCCGGTCTTTATCAGTCTGAGCTGGTTGGTCTCTATCAGTCTGAGCTGGTTTCTATCAGTCTGAGCTGGTCTCTGAGTCTGAGCCGGTCTCTGTCAGTCTGTGTTGGTCTCTATCAGTCTGAGCTGGTCTCTATCAGTCTGAGCTGGTTGGTCTCTATCAGTCTGAGCTGGTCTCTATCAGTCTGAGCTGGTTGGTCTCTATCAGTCTGAGCTGGTCTCTATCAGTCTGAGCTGGTTGGTCTCTATCAGTCTGAGCTGGTCTCTATCAGTCTGAGCTGGTTGGTCTCTATCAGTCTGAGCTGGTCTCTATCAGTCTGAGCTGGTTGGTCTCTATCAATCTGAGCTGGTTTCTATCAGTCTGAGCTGGTCTCTGAGTCTGAGCCGGTCTCTGTCAGTCTGTGTTGGTCTCTATCAGTCTGAGCTGGTTGGTCTCTATCAATCTGAGCTGGTTTCTATCAGTCTGAGCTGGTCTCTGAGTCTGAGCCGGTCTCTGTCAGTCTGTGTTGGTCTCTATCAGTCTGAGCTGGTCTCTTATCAGTCTGAGCTGGTCTCTATCAGTCTGAGCTGGTCGCTATCAGTCTGTGCTGGTCTCTATCAGTCTGTGCTGGTCTCTATCAGTCTGAGCTGGTCTCTATCAGTCTGAGCTGGTCTCTATCAGTCTGTGCTGATCTCTATCAGTCTGAGCTGGTCTCTATCAGTCTGTGCTGGTCTCTATCAGTCTGTGCTGGTCTCTATCAGTCAGTGCTGGTCTCTATCAGTCTGAGCTGGTCTTTATTAGTCTGAGCTGGTTGGTCTCTATCAGTCTGTGCTGGTCTCCATCAGTCTGAGCTGGTCTCCGTCAGTCTGTGCTGGTCTCCGTCAGTCTGTGCTGGTCTCTGTCAGTCCGAGCTGGTCTCTGAGTCTGAGCTGGTCTCTATCAGTCTGTGCTGGTCTCTATCAGTCTGAGCTGGTCTCTATCAGTCCGAGCTGGTCTCTATCAGTCCGAGCTGGTCTCTATCAGTCCGAGCTGGTCTCTATCAGTCCGAGCTGGTCTCTATCAGTCCGAGCTGGTCTCTATCAGTCCGAGCTGGTCTCTATCAGTCCGAGCTGGTCTCTATCAGTCCGAGCTGGTCTCTATCAGTCCGAGCTGGTCTCTATCAGTCCGAGCTGGTCTCTATCAGTCCGAGCTGGTCTCTATCAGTCCGAGCTGGTCTCTATCAGTCCGAGCTGGTCTCTATCAGTCCGAGCTGGTCTCTATCAGTCCGAGCTGGTCTCTATCAGTCCGAGCTGGTCTCTATCAGTCCGAGCTGGTCTCTATCAGTCCGAGCTGGTCTCTATCAGTCCGAGCTGGTCTCTATCAGTCCGAGCTGGTCTCTATCAGTCCGAGCTGGTCTCTATCAGTCCGAGCTGGTCTCTATCAGTCCGAGCTGGTCTCTATCAGTCCGAGCTGGTCTCTATCAGTCCGAGCTGGTCTCTATCAGTCCGAGCTGGTCTCTATCAGTCCGAGCTGGTCTCTATCAGTCCGAGCTGGTCTCTATCAGTCCGAGCTGGTCTCTATCAGTCCGAGCTGGTCTCTATCAGTCCGAGCTGGTCTCTATCAGTCCGAGCTGGTCTCTATCAGTCCGAGCTGGTCTCTATCAGTCCGAGCTGGTCTCTATCAGTCCGAGCTGGTCTCTATCAGTCCGAGCTGGTCTCTATCAGTCCGAGCTGGTCTCTATCAGTCCGAGCTGGTCTCTATCAGTCCGAGCTGGTCTCTATCAGTCCGAGCTGGTCTCTATCAGTCCGAGCTGGTCTCTATCAGTCCGAGCTGGTCTCTATCAGTCCGAGCTGGTCTCTATCAGTCCGAGCTGGTCTCTATCAGTCCGAGCTGGTCTCTATCAGTCCGAGCTGGTCTCTATCAGTCCGAGCTGGTCTCTATCAGTCCGAGCTGGTCTCTATCAGTCCGAGCTGGTCTCTATCAGTCCGAGCTGGTCTCTATCAGTCCGAGCTGGTCTCTATCAGTCCGAGCTGGTCTCTATCAGTCCGAGCTGGTCTCTATCAGTCCGAGCTGGTCTCTATCAGTCCGAGCTGGTCTCTATCAGTCCGAGCTGGTCTCTATCAGTCCGAGCTGGTCTCTATCAGTCCGAGCTGGTCTCTATCAGTCCGAGCTGGTCTCTATCAGTCCGAGCTGGTCTCTATCAGTCCGAGCTGGTCTCTATCAGTCCGAGCTGGTCTCTATCAGTCCGAGCTGGTCTCTATCAGTCCGAGCTGGTCTCTATCAGTCCGAGCTGGTCTCTATCAGTCCGAGCTGGTCTCTATCAGTCCGAGCTGGTCTCTATCAGTCCGAGCTGGTCTCTATCAGTCCGAGCTGGTCTCTATCAGTCCGAGCTGGTCTCTATCAGTCCGAGCTGGTCTCTATCAGTCCGAGCTGGTCTCTATCAGTCCGAGCTGGTCTCTATCAGTCCGAGCTGGTCTCTATCAGTCCGAGCTGGTCTCTATCAGTCCGAGCTGGTCTCTATCAGTCCGAGCTGGTCTCTATCAGTCCGAGCTGGTCTCTATCAGTCCGAGCTGGTCTCTATCAGTCCGAGCTGGTCTCTATCAGTCCGAGCTGGTCTCTATCAGTCCGAGCTGGTCTCTATCAGTCCGAGCTGGTCTCTATCAGTCCGAGCTGGTCTCTATCAGTCCGAGCTGGTCTCTATCAGTCCGAGCTGGTCTCTATCAGTCCGAGCTGGTCTCTATCAGTCCGAGCTGGTCTCTATCAGTCCGAGCTGGTCTCTATCAGTCCGAGCTGGTCTCTATCAGTCCGAGCTGGTCTCTATCAGTCCGAGCTGGTCTCTATCAGTCCGAGCTGGTCTCTATCAGTCCGAGCTGGTCTCTATCAGTCCGAGCTGGTCTCTATCAGTCCGAGCTGGTCTCTATCAGTCCGAGCTGGTCTCTATCAGTCCGAGCTGGTCTCTATCAGTCCGAGCTGGTCTCTATCAGTCCGAGCTGGTCTCTATCAGTCCGAGCTGGTCTCTATCAGTCCGAGCTGGTCTCTATCAGTCCGAGCTGGTCTCTATCAGTCCGAGCTGGTCTCTATCAGTCCGAGCTGGTCTCTATCAGTCCGAGCTGGTCTCTATCAGTCCGAGCTGGTCTCTATCAGTCCGAGCTGGTCTCTATCAGTCCGAGCTGGTCTCTATCAGTCCGAGCTGGTCTCTATCAGTCCGAGCTGGTCTCTATCAGTCCGAGCTGGTCTCTATCAGTCCGAGCTGGTCTCTATCAGTCCGAGCTGGTCTCTATCAGTCCGAGCTGGTCTCTATCAGTCCGAGCTGGTCTCTATCAGTCCGAGCTGGTCTCTATCAGTCCGAGCTGGTCTCTATCAGTCCGAGCTGGTCTCTATCAGTCCGAGCTGGTCTCTATCAGTCCGAGCTGGTCTCTATCAGTCCGAGCTGGTCTCTATCAGTCCGAGCTGGTCTCTATCAGTCCGAGCTGGTCTCTATCAGTCCGAGCTGGTCTCTATCAGTCCGAGCTGGTCTCTATCAGTCCGAGCTGGTCTCTATCAGTCCGAGCTGGTCTCTATCAGTCCGAGCTGGTCTCTATCAGTCCGAGCTGGTCTCTATCAGTCCGAGCTGGTCTCTATCAGTCCGAGCTGGTCTCTATCAGTCCGAGCTGGTCTCTATCAGTCCGAGCTGGTCTCTATCAGTCCGAGCTGGTCTCTATCAGTCCGAGCTGGTCTCTATCAGTCCGAGCTGGTCTCTATCAGTCCGAGCTGGTCTCTATCAGTCCGAGCTGGTCTCTATCAGTCCGAGCTGGTCTCTATCAGTCCGAGCTGGTCTCTATCAGTCCGAGCTGGTCTCTATCAGTCCGAGCTGGTCTCTATCAGTCCGAGCTGGTCTCTATCAGTCCGAGCTGGTCTCTATCAGTCCGAGCTGGTCTCTATCAGTCCGAGCTGGTCTCTATCAGTCCGAGCTGGTCTCTATCAGTCCGAGCTGGTCTCTATCAGTCCGAGCTGGTCTCTATCAGTCCGAGCTGGTCTCTATCAATCTGAGCTGGTCTCTATCAGTCTGAGCCGGTCTCTATCAGTCTGAGCCGGTCTCTGTCGGACTGTGTTGGTCTCTATCAGTCTGAGCTGGTCTCTATCAGTCTGAGCTGGTCTCTATCAGTCTGTGCTGGGCTCTATGATTCTGTTCTGGAGTCTTATT
>NW_015506308.1:179630-192266 GCF_001515645.1 Sinocyclocheilus grahami | reverse complement strand
TCTGTGTGCTCTGCTCTCTCTCTCTGGGATGTGCTCTCTATCACTGTGAGCTGCTCTCTGAGTCTGAGCTGGTCTCTATCAGTCTGTGCTGGTCTCTATCAGTCTGAGCTGGTCTCTATCAGTCAGTGCTGGTCTCTATCAGTCTGTGCTGGTCTCTATCAGTCTGAGTATCAGTCTGAGCCGGTTTCTGTCAGTCTGTGCTGGTCTCTATCAGTCTGAGCTGATCTTTATCAATCTGAGCTGGTCTCTATCAGTCTGAGCTGGTCTTTATCAGTCTGAGGTGGTCTATAATGCAATAAACAGAATACACACTTGTTCTTGTCTGGTTTCAGGAAGCTCAGAAGAAAGATCTAATTATGTTTCCAGAGAAACTTCAGCATGTTCAGCAAGCAGTGCGGTGAGAAAACAATCATCTGATCTAACACTCATTTCACTGTTAAAACACTGACATAGCAATCATACTAAAATACTGCTGCATCCCAATCATGCTTCTATTTATTTAGTTTTTTTTACAAAGCTTTCTGTGAAGGTGTTATGTTTAGGAGGTTCTGTGAAGAGAAAATATCATTCCCTGATATTAAAACAGTGGATGTCTACTGTCTAAACCTGTGTGTGTGTGTGTGTGTGTGTGTAGAGTGTGTGTTAACAGCATAAATGATGAGTTTCACACTCTGACCAGAAGAGTTCATCAGTTACAGCAAACCATCCACTCAGATGATGAGCTCCTGACGCAGCTGCAGTCCTTCCTACAGGTGACCTCTGACCTGTGGCATGTCTGATTTTAAATGCAACGTTTCATGTCCAAGTCATGTCTGATTGTGTGTGTCGATGTGTTTCAGAGTGCCGCTGCAGCT
The DNA here is from genome assembly GCF_001515645.1 of Sinocyclocheilus grahami. Taxonomy (NCBI): domain Eukaryota; kingdom Metazoa; phylum Chordata; class Actinopteri; order Cypriniformes; family Cyprinidae; genus Sinocyclocheilus; species Sinocyclocheilus grahami. The sequence continues at coordinate 191,412 of NW_015506308.1, read as the reverse complement.
CTGGAGGATCTGAGGATCAGTATTGATGAGGTTCAGAGGGAAGGAGACGCTCTGATCGATTTCTTCTGTGAGGACAGAGGCGTCTTCAAACTGGACGAGTGCTTCCGAATTTTCCAGAATTTCTGCTCCAAATTCAAAAAAGCAGTTCAGGTAAAAAAATATATATATTTACTTGCCATGCGTGGCTGCTATATATCTCTATATATTTCATGTTTAAACACTCAGTTTAGACTAATTTACTAATGTATAGATTTTAAATATTAAAATATTGGGAAAATAAGCATAATTAATTAACTTCTTTTCCTACTGATATATATTCTCACTTTCTATTCATATATTATTTATTTATTTAATCAAATTTTTATTTTTACACAATTATAATTTTCATGTTTAACGACCAAGTTTAAAGAGCATATTAGAATGAACTTTCTCTACTTACAACAGTACAGTATTGTTAAATATATTATTTTTATTCATCAGATTTTAATAATCACATTTTTATTGTTTACTTATTTATATTTTGATGTTTAAATCCTGTTTAGACTCATTTAAATTGGTAATCTATATACTATACTTTTTTAAAATATCAAAATATTGGGGAAAAAAGCATAGTAAAACAAACCTTTTCTACTCACTATAGTACTATATTGATAAATGTCCTAAATTAATTAATTAATTAAGATAATATAATTACAATTGTTTACTTACTAATATTTTTATGTTTATATTTTATTGTTCACTTATTTATTTGCATCTAATATTTATATAATCTAATATAATTGTATTATTTATTTATTGTAATATATTCAAATTATTTATTTATTTAATTCTTTATTATTATATATTTATTTTTTACATTTTCTCTAAATGTTTCCATGAATCCCCTAGCACTCCATTGAGGCCCCCTGGTCTTTTATATTTCTTTTATATGTTCTTTAATTCAGGCTCTGAACTTAAACTCGTTTGGTAATCATCAGCACTCTTTTCTCTCCTCAGGAGAACGCGGAGCGAGGAATGTGGGAGGAGTCTCGGCGCAAGCGTCTGAAGGAGTCGGAGGACAAGCGGCACTCGTGGGCGGGGCATGGGGATATGGGCGGAGTCTCCATCTTGCGGTCCAATAGTGAAGCAGATGTGGCGGCGGTGTTAAAGAGGGAGGGGCTTCTGGAGCTGCTAAAGACGAGCAGTCACAGTCCACGTCGCTCACCGCAACAGAATAGCGTGACCTTTGACCCCTGTGGATCGGATACACTCGTATTTCCTCCAATACACTCGCTCTCCACCACAAACATGACAGAGGAGCCAGAGATCCCAAATAAGACTCTTTCCGTACAAGAATCGCAGAACAATGACCTTCAAACACAGGAAAATACAGGAAAAACATTGGGAACTACAGAACTGACTCCAGATGTGACCTTTGACCCCTTTGGATCGGATACAATTGTACTTCCTCCAGTACTCTCACTCTTCATCACAAACACGACAGAGGAGCTAGAGATCCAAAATAAGACTCTTTCCATGCTAGAATTGCATAACAACGACCTTCAAACACAAAGCCAGGAAATATCGGGAAATACAGAACTGACTCCAGATGTGACCTTTGACCCCTGTGGATCGCATACACTTGTACTTCCTCCAATACACTCGCTCTCCATCTCAAACATGACAGAGGAGCTAGAGATCCAAAATAAGACTCTTTCCATGCAGGAATCGCAGAACAACGACCTTCAAACACAAAGCCAGGAAACATCGGGAAATACAGAACTGACTCCAGATGTGACTTTTGACCCCTGTGGATCGGATACACTTGTACTTCCTCCAATACACTCGCTCTCCATCTCAAACACGACAGAGGAGCTAGAGATCCATAATAAGACTCTTTCCACGCAGGAATCGCAGAACAACAATCTTCAAACTCAGGAAATTACAGGAAATACATTGGGAAATACAGAGCTGACTCCAGATGTGACTTTTGACCCCTGTGGATCGGATACACTTGTACTTCCTCCAATACACCCGCTCTCCATCTCAAACACGACAGAGGAGCCAGGGATCCAAAATAAGACTCTTTCCATACAGGAATCGCAGAACAACATTCTTCAAACTCAGGAAAATACAGGAAATACATTGGGAAATACAGAGCTGACTCCAGATGTGACCTTTGACCCCTGTGGATCGGATACACTTGTACTTTCTCCAATACACTCACTCTCCATCTCAAACATGACAGAGGAGCCAGAGATCCAAAATAAGACTCTTTCCATTCAGGAATCGCAAAACAACGATCTTCAAACACAGGAAAATACAGGAACTACATTGGGAAATACAGAGCTGACTCCAGATGTGACCTTTGACCCCTGTGGATCGGATACACTTGTACTTCCTCCAATACACTCACTCTCCATCTCAAACACGACAGAGGAGATAGAGATCCAAAATAAGACTCTTTCCATACAGGAATCGCAGAACAACGACCTTCAAACGGAAAGCCAGGAAACATCGGGAAATACAGAACTGACTCCAAGCGTGACCTCTGACCCTTCACGAATCAGTTTAGTGGTAGAATCAGAGGTTGTTAATGACGAATCAGAGAGAAAAACTAAAGATATTGTCCAACCTACAAAAGAGTCGCTCAAAACCAGCACTGGAGCGAAACAAACAATCAGCAAACGAACCTTCATCTCTAAAAATAGAGCATCTCTTTCTGAGAAATCACCGTCATCTTCCATTAAACCATCGACATCATCTCCTAAATGTGTGTCCGCCTCTGAAACCGCGAGTGTGAGGAAGCTCATTCCTCTCCGGCAGCCCCGTAGTTCTTCTGCACAAATTCAGGAGCGAACCAATCGAAGCGTCCTCAGCCGCGCAAAGACGACGCAAGCGTTTCGTCCGGAGGAGAAGATGTGTCGCGTTACACTCCGCAGCCTCGACTGTCCCAGTCCTCAAACCTCAGCGTGCAATTCCACGGTCAAACCGCCCAGCTTCGCTCGCAACACCGTGGCGTCAACGACACGCCACGCCACCACTCCTGGAAACCAGGCTAAAGCGCCTGCACTGACCCGCGCGGCTTCACTAAGGCTCTCTCAGGTCCTCAAACCGATGCAGATGTCTGCAGAAAAGTTTCGCATGTCACCCCCTGCTGGATGCCTGAGGAAGAGCAGCAGCACCGCCCCTGAAAGTTCAATGTTTACTTGCGGGTCTCGTGATAAAAATGTCAAGCCCACATGGAAGTAGAGAGAAAGCTATGAATCAGATCAGAATCAGAATGAGTTTTTATTGCCAGGTCATGTGTGCTTGCGGAGGGATGTACACACTGACGAGAATGAACGAGCATGCAATTAATGAAGAGCACTTCTAGATCTGAACAGCACACTTCTTTAACACAGTTACATCTGTACACCACCTCTCATTGATGTAAAAGCATGTCCCGCCACCGCGTGATTTCCCCGGTGATTCTGCGTCGCGATCTGCTCTGAACAGCTGAAAACCCGGCAGACTCAACGCGCTGTCCGGAATGGCGTCTTTCAGCCAGGTTTCCGTGAAACACAGAGCAGCAGAGTTAGAAAAATCCTTATTTGTCCGGGAGAGCAGAATGAGTTCGTCTGTTTTGTTGGGTAGAGAGCGGAGGTTCGCCAGATGGATGCTAGGCAACGGCGTCCTGAATCCGCGCTGTCTGAGCTTCACGAGGGTGCCGGCTTGCTTCCTGAAGCGTTTGATCAGCGCCGCTGCTCCCCCGACAACAATGTCCAGCAAAACATCCGAATAGTCGAAAACCGGTGAAATATCGGGTGGTGTGTACTTTCTAATGTCCAGCAATTCGTCTCTGGTGAAACTGATTGCAGGGATATAACTAAAGACAGGACAAACTAACAAAAACATAAAAACAACTGATGAGCACGCCACGGAGGCAGCCATCAGCGTCGGCGCCATTGTGCATAAAAAATGCACAATTTTTTTTTTTTTTTAATGCTAGTTTTTTTTATGCAGTACTATGCTAGTACTGTTCAAAAGTTTGGGTTTTTTAAATGTTTTTGAAAGAGTCTCTTCTGCTCACAAAGGCTGCATTTATTTGATCAAAAATACAGTAAAAACAGTGAACAGTTTCAGTTACACTTTCAGCGGACACTTTCAGTTAATGTTCATTTTTAAGCGTGGCAGTAGCATCAAAAGTACAGAGTTACATTTATTCGTTTAGCGATTGCTTTCATCCAGAGCAAAATTTTTCTGTAGCACAGTAACGTGAGAAACTGAACTAAGACATGACTAACTAAACTAAAATACATTGTCATGCCTCCAAAATCAATATAAAATAAAAATTAAACAAATGAATTGTTTTTGTTGTTTATATACAGTAAATATAAGAATCAGAAACCTTGAAATATTAAACATTTTTAGTGTTTATATTCACACTGATGTTGTTTGTTGGTTTGATGTAGTTTTGTTGTAAAGTGTTGACGCTGTGAAGGACATTCGTGTCTCAGATGGAGGAGGCGTGAGCTTTGCAGACGTAGCGGTAGCGCCGAGAGCAGTGGTCGTCATTATAGCGTCCGTCGTGATGAAAGTGAGCGCAGTCTTCACCACCTCCCAAACCGTGAGCCGTCCAGTCATCCGGCTGACCGGGCATCCATTCACTGCACACACACACACACACACACATGTGATGAATGCTGGAGTGTGAACGAAGCTCCTGATGCTGGACACACACTCACCTCCTGATGATCGTGTACGGCGTCCCGTCCAGCCATTCCCACTCACCGGTGTGGGCGTCAGTCAAACCCAGCCAGTAGAACAGAGGCCTGGTCTTACTGGCCACGAAACTCTGAACACACACTCACAGACACACACACACACACACACACACACACACACACACACATGATTACTAAAGCACTGATTCAGTCTGAATAAACATGCTGCTTTACATTTACATTAAGTCATTTAGCTGATGCTTTTATCCAAAGCGACTTACAAAGTAGAAGCAATCAGATCAACGAGAGAGCAACAAGTGCTGTGACAAATCTTAGTTAGCCTAGCACAGTACACATAGCAAGTTTTTAAAAAAATTTTATAAATTAGACCAAAACGAATAGAATAGACAAACGAATATGTTTTAGTTTGTGTCGATTGATTTACTTTATTTCTGCTGGTTTACTTGTGTTGTTGATGCTGTTGGTTTAGTTGTGTTGGTTTAGTTGTTTTCATTAATTTGATTTGGTTAAATGTGTTGGTTTAGTTGTTTTGGTTTAGCTTTGTTGGTTTGGTTGCTTTAGTGTATTTGTTTTTGTTTAGTTGTGTTTATTTATTTGTCTTGGTTGGTTTGGTTTGTGTTTGTTTACTTGTTTTGGTTTTGATCTGTTGGTTTAGTTGTTCTGGTTAAGTTGTGTTGGATTAGTTGTGTTGAGTAGTTCTGTTGCTTTAGTTGTGTTGGTTTAGTTGTTCTGGTTAAGTTGTGTTGGATTAGTTGTGTTGAGTAGTTCTGTTGCTTTAGTTGTGTTGGTTTAGTTGTTCTGGGGTGCGTTTCTCAAAAGCAACTATTGTCGCAAGTTCTGTCGTTGCCAATAGATTTCAATGGAACTAACTAAACTACCATAGTTAGCTAGCGATGCTTTTGGGAAACGCATGCCTGGTTAAGATGTGTTGGTTTAGTTGTGTGTCTGGTGCTGTTAGTTTAGTTGTGTTGAGTAGTTCTGTTGGTTTATTTGTGTGTCTGGTGCTGTTGGTTTAGTTGTGATGAGTAGTTCTGTTGGTTTTTAGTTGTTCTGGGGTGGGTTTCCCAAAAGCAACTATTGTCGCAAGTTCTGTCGTTGCCAATAGATTTCAATGGAACTAACTAAACTACCATAGTTAGCTAGCGATGCTATTGGGAAACGCATGCCTGGTTAAGATGTGTTGGTTTAGTTGTGTTGATTAGTTGTGTTGGTTTAGTTGTTCTGGTTAAGTTGTGATGGTTTAGTTGTGTTGAGTAGTTCTGTTGGTTTAGTTGTGTGTCTGGTGCTGTTGGTTTAGTGGTGTGTCTGGTGCTGTTGGTTTAGTTGTGTTGAGTAGTTCTGTTGGCTTAGTCGTGTGTCTGGTGCTGTTGGTTTAGTTGTGTTGAGTAGTTCTGTTGGCTTAGTCGTGTGTCTGGTGCTGTTGGTTTAGTTGTGTTGAGTAGTTCTGTTGGCTTAGTCGTGTGTCTGGTGCTGTTGGTTTAGTTGTGTTGAGTAGTTCTGTTGGCTTAGTCGTGTGTCTGGTGCTGTTGGTTTAGTTGTGTTGAGTAGTTCTGTTGGCTTAGTCGTGTGTCTGGTGCTGTTGGTTTAGTTGTGTTGAGTAGTTCTGTTGGCTTAGTCGTGTGTCTGGTGCTGTTGGTTTAGTTGTGTTGAGTAGTTCTGTTGGCTTAGTCGTGTGTCTGGTGCTGTTGGTTTAGTTGTGTTGAGTAGTTCTGTTGGCTTAGTCGTGTGTCTGGTGCTGTTGGTTTAGTTGTGTTGAGTAGTTCTGTTGGCTTAGTCGTGTGTCTGGTGCTGTTGGTTTAGTTGTGTTGAGTAGTTCTGTTGGCTTAGTCGTGTGTCTGGTGCTGTTGGTTTAGTTGTGTTGAGTAGTTCTGTTGGCTTAGTCGTGTGTCTGGTGCTGTTGGTTTAGTTGTGTTGAGTAGTTCTGTTGGCTTAGTCGTGTGTCTGGTGCTGTTGGTTTAGTTGTGTTGAGTAGTTCTGTTGGCTTAGTCGTGTGTCTGGTGCTGTTGGTTTAGTTGTGTTGAGTAGTTCTGTTGGCTTAGTCGTGTGTCTGGTGCTGTTGGTTTAGTTGTGTTGAGTAGTTCTGTTGGCTTAGTCGTGTGTCTGGTGCTGTTGGTTTAGTTGTGTTGAGTAGTTCTGTTGGCTTAGTCGTGTGTCTGGTGCTGTTGGTTTAGTTGTGTTGAGTAGTTCTGTTGGCTTAGTCGTGTGTCTGGTGCTGTTGGTTTAGTTGTGTTGAGTAGTTCTGTTGGCTTAGTCGTGTGTCTGGTGCTGTTGGTTTAGTTGTGTTGAGTAGTTCTGTTGGCTTAGTCGTGTGTCTGGTGCTGTTGGTTTAGTTGTGTTGAGTAGTTCTGTTGGCTTAGTCGTGTGTCTGGTGCTGTTGGTTTAGTTGTGTTGAGTAGTTCTGTTGGCTTAGTCGTGTGTCTGGTGCTGTTGGTTTAGTTGTGATGAGTAGTTCTGTTAGTTTAGTTGTGTGTCTGGTGCTGTTGGTTACACTCTGTTGGTTTATTTGTGTTGGTTTAGTTGTACAGTACGGATCAGCTCTGACCTTCTCCTGTTTGCTTTTTAAGACGAGCAACTCTGATCTCTTCTTCTTACACTCGTCTCTGGCCGCGTCCCACGGCATCCCGTCATCAGAGAAGAAATAACAGTGTGAGGAAAACAGCAGCCATCCATCAGGACAGCACAGCTCCTCCGTGTCTGAACATACACACGTGTGTCACGCTCTGCACGAGACATGAGGACACACTAATACAGCATCACTTACTGTTGTTCCTTATCTTGTTAATCTGGCATTTCAGATTCGAAACTTTGTCACGGAGCACCTGCGCTGAATCCGACACTAAACAAACACACATATATTAAGATCTGTACATTAGTTTGTCTAGTTTGGTTTGTCTGCGTGTGTTTTTGTGTGCTACTTACTATCATTAACCATGCTTTGCATCGTCTCTTGATTAAGCTCCAGATTGCTGATCTCCAAAAGCAGTTTATGTCCTGAACACACATCATTGTAAAAAATTTAAACTTCTATATTGTGATAATAGTTGAAAAAATTCAGTGAGGTGGGACTTGATTTTCTAGTTGATTTACTAGTTAATGAATAAGAGCGATTGATGACGTCAGATGAGAAAGTCGTTTCATTTGGATGAAAGATGATGAAGGCTACATTACCGTGTTCCTCTAGGTCACGTGTTCTGGTTATGACGCTCACGAGCGTTTGCGTCAGATTCTGTACGTTCATCTCTGCAGTTGAGAACTTCCTGTCAAACTTCACATCTAACAAAACACAGTTACACATATGAAAAAATTAAACATCATTATTTTTTATTGATGGCTCTAGTTTAAACTGTGTAAAATGTATGAAAATATGCACTTATTTGTGTACATATTCCACATTACTTTTTGGTCGTATTATGCTGCGTTCAAGTCAAGTTTGTATTTACGATTTGGGAAGTAGTTACAATGCGATGTACATTTTCTACCAAAAAAAAAGTTTTTTTTTACCCTTGTGTCTATTTAAGAAGTTATTGTTGTATATATAAAATTGTGTTTATTTAAAAACAAATATATATATATATATATATATATATATATATATATATATATATATACAGTTACACATATGAAAAAATTAAACATCATTATTTTTTATTGATGGCTCTAGTTTAAACTGTGTAAAATGTATGAAAATATGCACTTATTTGTGTACATATTCCACATTACTTTTTGGTCGTATTATGCTGCGTTCAAGTCAAGTTTGTATTTACGATTTGGGAAGTAGTTACAATGCGATGTACATTTTCTACCAAAAAAAAAGTTTTTTTTTACCCTTGTGTCTATTTAAGAAGTTATTGTTGTATATATAAAATTGTGTTTATTTAAAAACAAATATATATATATATATATATATATATATATACCGTATATACATTAAATTCTTTCTTTTTTATTAAACAGTGCAAATCATCAAACCAGGCAGTTATAAAAACAAAACAAAGATTAAAAGTATACACAGATAGAAATCCCTTAATAAAATTAACCATGGTTTTATTATAGCAAAAGTGTATTGATTACCATTTGTATAACCGGTTTTACTACAAATACCATGGTTAAACTATGTTCAGTGTAGCAAAATCATGGTTAATTTGTGGTTACTAATTTGTGTTTTTTTCTTCTTCCAAACTTTGAATAAAGAAAAGAGCAATTTAGAGCCAGATTCTTGTTTATGTGAAATTCAGCTAGCAGGAAACACAAATTAATAAGGTTATATTTGGCTATATTCTCTTTTGAGTAGCTGGTCAAACAATCCAAAGAAAACATCTTTAAAACTGCTACTGTAATGTTGTTGGTTTTACGTTATCAAAATTGTGTAACTACACTCTAAAAAATGCTGGATTGTTTTAACCCAACTTTGGGTCAAATATGGACTAACCCAACCGTTGGGTTAAACATTTCAATTACATTTTTAACCCAAAAGTTGGGTTAGTCCATATTTGACCCAAAGTTGGGTTAAAACAACCCAGCATTTTTTAGAGTGTATGCTAACATAAAAAGCTCTCTTTATGAATTATGAGTAGTCTATGTTATAGCTACCATAGCTATAAATAAAGACTTTAGATGGCATGAAACTGTGATCAAATATCGATCATAAATGCAAAAATGTTGCGGTAGTTGGATTGGGGAGGGGGGGGGGATGTCCCCACCAATGTCAAATCAAAATTCGCCCTACTCAACTTGTAAATACGATCTTTCCGACCGACTTGAACCATTCCACTCTGACAATATAAGTTATTTAGACATTAATAAAGACAAATAGGACATAACATGCTTGTCAGTATGATATGATGATGTTTTTCGGTGAGTTTTACTCACGGCTTACAGACACTGTGATGATCAGCAGAAGCAGAATCAGAGCCGTTACACTGATCGCGATAAACACCTGCCACTGCCAGCGACCAACAGAAGGCGCCGCTACGATCCTACGCACAGACGGCTCTAACACACACACACACACATAGACACACACACAGACACACACACACACACACACACACACACACACACACACACACACACACACACACACACACACACACACACACACACACACACACACACACACACACACACACACACACACACACACACACACACACAGAGAGAGACAGTGTTGTGGGTAACGCAGTAGAAGTAACGCAAGTTACGTAATCAGATTACTTTTTTCAAGTAACTAGTAAAGTTACGAATTACTTCTTAATTTACGAGAATATCTGAGTTACTTTTTCAAAACAAGTAACGCAAGTTACTTTTTTCCCCAATTTATTGATTGACAGCTCTGGTGTCGCCATGGTGACAGAAATCAGAAGATGTTACCGTAGTTCTAAAATAAATATGAATATGCATTAATTCATCTCACTCACACACAAAAAAAAAACAGATTCAGTATTCCTCAAAATGAATACAAATAATGCAACTCAGAATATGACGCAAACCTGCAATAATTAAATGTTAAACAACACAAATATGCTTTATGCATTTAATCCCATTCTATTAGCTTCTGAGCTTCGATGATCCGGTTCAAGCGTACTAATAATCACACATTACTCTAGACACACATCTGTGTGTTTGTTTATTGCTGAAGTGTTGAAATGTCTTCTTCTGCATTCTACTGTACTTTCCCTTCAGCCTGAGGCGCATTCATTTCACTTTTGCTGTGAAAGGCTTTTATATTTGCCAAAAATATAACTTTTGTATTTTAAAAACAAACAAGCAAGCCCTGTCCAGATTTAAAAAGTAACGCAAAAGTAACGTAACGCACTACTTTCCATAAAAAGTAACTAAGTAACATAATTAGTTACTTTTTTATGGAGTAACGCAACATTGTAATGCATTACTTTTAAAAGTAACTTTCCCCAACACTGCTCACACTTATTCTGGAGCCGTATGAAAATCTATCAATATTTTTTAAATGCGTTTATAATTTTCAAAACATACAAAAATGGCCAAAAATATATTTGCTAAAATATCTCTTACGAAAATTAACCATGTTTTACTACAAGCAATACCAAAACACCACGATTAGCCTACTACAGTTAAACCATGGTAGCCACAAATTAACCATGGTTTTGCAACACTAGCCATAGTTTAACCATGGTATTTGTAGTAAAACTGTGGCTATACAAATGGTAGTCAATACGGCAAAAAAAAACATGGTTACTGCAATAAAACCATGGTTAATTTTCGTAATGGAATGACTGATTCAATTGAGTGAGTCATTTATGTTGGAACAGCTCCGAGTGATTCAAACTCAAACTCGATTCACTAGCAAAAAAAAACAGATCAAAAGAGCAATTCATTTGTGGCAGTCTTTTGGAAAGTCATAGAAATGCAGTGGAGTTAAATCTTTTGCTACTGGAGCAAATGTGAACGCAAAAAATGATATCTGATGTAGGCCTAGTTTCCGTTCACCACATGTTTATAGTTTATATATTGCTTTGTCTCACTTGTCACACTGTAAAATATATGTTGTAAATAAATATTAATAGAGAGTGTTTCACAAGAAAATACGTTTTCGGTCCTTCTACTATTTAATTCAATGCCACTTGCTGCATCTTTGTAATTATTTGTGAAACGCAGCAATTTCTGAGTGAAAAATATTTCCACATCATTTTTGTTCTCAGTATATTCTGACAGTACTAACAGTATATTCATAACTTTTTTTTTATGAATAATATTCTAAAACTGATATTTTATGAAGGAAAATGTGAGTGATGCTTGTCTGTGCAAAGCTGAAGTGTTCTTGTTGCCAGGGCGTTGATGTTTGGTTGCTAAGACGTTACAAGTGGAATTTTTCACTTGTTGCTGTGCGATTCTTCTGATTCTGAGTGGTTGCTAGGATGTTGCTAGGGGGAGAACTCAGTGTCAAAGGTCAAAGGAGGTTGAGTAGCTGAATAAACTACAGTCAGTCAACGAGCAGAGAAAGAACACACAGACACACACACACACACATTCACACTCACACACACACATTCACACTCACACACACACACACACACACACACACACACACACACATTCAC
>NW_015506308.1:177215-178758 GCF_001515645.1 Sinocyclocheilus grahami | reverse complement strand
CACACACACTCTCTCTCTCTCTCTCTCTCTCTCACACACACATTCACACACTCACACTCACACACACACTCTCTCTCTCTCGCTCTCTCTCTCACACTGAACTAGTGATGCTTTCTATCTCCTAACATTCACACAAACCTTTCTGCATTTTCCCATATGAATTAACAGATTGTTTATCATGTGCATTCATCTGTTTTCAGTTTTTTGTTCACTCACACCTTTCCTCCAGAACTCGCTGTCATCTCTGGCCTCTGGATTTTCAAACTCGTCTGTATATTCGTTTCCAGAGCCGCTTTCGGATGTGACGGCCCTCATGATGACTGAGTCTGGACCTGCACACACACACATGTTCATGAATGTTCATGCTCAATTCTTCTGCAGGGAATGATGTCACAGCAGAGACGACCTCCTCATATTGAGATGACGGTCTGAGAATGGCTTCAGTCTGGTTTCCAGACCAATGAAACGTGACTGGACAACAGGCAGACGTTCCTCCAGCCAATCACAGGCGAGTCAAGAGCTCAGGCTGAGGTGCTCAGAGCTTCTATTGGTCGAATGCTTTTGCACGATATAAAGTTCAACAAACCTGACCTTTGATTCGCAGCAGAAGATGAAGCTTCGTCACATAACTGTGTGACCACTAGTTAATTAGGTAGTTCATTTTCACCAATGTTAAAGCAGATTCACCTTTATCTGTTTTAATGATGACCAGAATTCAAGAGTATTGAAACTCTAAAGGTTTGACACCGACATAAGTGCTTATTTACCGACCAATAACTCCAGAAAGAGCGTTTGAAAAGCTTTTTTAATACAGAGAAAATAATTAAAAGATAATTTAGCTCCATCACGCAATGACTGCTTAACAAAATGATTTAGACTTTGAGAGAAACTGGCAAAATAAATAAATACATAAATATAAAAGTCCCTGTTATTTTTTCACAGTTTGAAATATTAAAGAACATTTATAGCTTTTGATTCTGTATTTTAGTTCATACATTTCTACCCAAAACACTGAAAACATGTAATGAAACATTAACAACTTTATTAACATCGAAAGTAACTCTAAAACAACAAAAAGGCAGAAATAATATAAGAAGAAGACAAAGTGGTTAACGGATCAGTGTTTCTCACTCGAGGCTCTGGTTTGTTAATCAGATGCATCTGTGACATAAAACAAACTAAACCAGTCTAGAATAGATCAGACTCCGTCTGTCCACCGATTCAGATTATTGCTACAGTATTAATTACTCACAATTCTTTTTGGAAATAAATATTTTTTTTCACTTACCTCCTGCGTGAGAAATGAGATCCTGCTGTGTGTGTCTGTGTGTGTGTGTGAGTGTGAATCTGTACTTTGAGCTTGTGTTTGAATTGAAGAATATTTACTTTGTGTGCAGTAAACATGAGCTGCGAACACAGTACAGATGTGTGTGTGTGTGTGTGTGAGAGTGTGTGTGTCTCTCACATCAAAATCCAGCCACATATTTGTTTAGAGCTGTTTAAACGCTGCTTGTATGTGTGTGTGTGTGAGAGAGAGAGAGAG
>NW_015506308.1:173018-175518 GCF_001515645.1 Sinocyclocheilus grahami | reverse complement strand
TGGTTTTTTATGGGGGGGGGGGTTCATGGGCTTACAGTGTCTTACAAAGATACATAACAGCTACAAGTGTATGCACTACTTGCTTTATGCAAGCACTATATAGGATCAAGCACTATACAGGATTTAGCATATTATACTTTATCCACACGAATTGATAACAGCCACCCACAAATAGTCTATAAACAAAGCATCAGGCTGTCTTTGAGTTCACATGAACAACGGTTAGTTACTCGTCGTCAGGCTACAGAAGAATAGGGGAGAGCGGGGCACAAAGTAACACTTTTTGACTTTCTTACATTGTGTAAATCCACATGGGGTTCAGAGTATAATTTTATAATCCACAGTAATTTCACACTTGTCTAGTACAAATATATCGCTTTGTTTCATAATTACAGTGTATATACGTTTTTCTTTATTTACCCTCAATAATTGGAAGTGAAATGTGACAACATGCCCCGTAGGTGGGGTACATTGTAGCATCCGAGGGGCACGTTGTAACATGACCATAAGACAGTTTAAAATCTTATCTGATTGAATAAAAAAAATACACAAGACAAACTAAAATATTTTGTCAATAATATAAAATAATTATTTATTTCAAATAAAATAATGGCATTTTTTAAGAATTAAAAATAATCAGATTTTGGAGTTTGACAACGAACACATTGCAACCATGTTTGGGACGGCCCACATAAACCAGCCAAAATGCTTTACATGTCTTGAAATAATGATTGTTTCTCGTCGTTTATCATTAAAATGTATTAAAGTAAATAGTGTAAATTACATCGCTAATGTCTTAGAATAGCACATTGTAACGCAGTGTTACATCAACATACCCCATCTCCGCAACTGGAGTTTAAAACCGGGTACTGTCTTCTGATAGTTAGCGAAGCATTCAAAAATAATCTAAACTGATAAATAACAGATTGGAGATTTAAATAATATTTTAAATGAGTAATAACAACTGAGATGAAAAATGTACTTAAGCCAGAAATATAATTTTACTATGGTAAAATAAATGTTCAGCGATATCTTCAAAAGACTTTTGAATTTTGGTGCTCTTTTTTTCTCTATGTAATGTTGATATAGTAACTAGTAAATTTGGTTATGCTAGCATGGGTGGAAATATTTAAACCACGTGCGTTACAACTAACCCCGCGTTACTTTGTGCCCCGCGCTCCCCCTACCAGAATTCCTCCGTTCAACTAGGCCTAAGACATCGAGAGTCACGCAGACCTATAACAACATGCCTTACCTTAACACAGAATCGACCACAGAGTTCAGCGTTTATATTTTTTCTACGAATCTTTGAGTTAACATGTACTAAACATGAGTGGAATTTGCACCACAGCGCCCTCACACCTTGATGCTCATGACAAGAACAGCATGTATAGTTATCTTTATTAAAGTGAATTAGGTTTAAATCGCCGTCATGCATGAATGAATGATATTTTTGCAATTTTGCACATAATAATCCACGATGATCACATTGCACAAAACTGAAATTGCACGTCAAAATAACACGTTGTCAATATTTTTTGAGACCCCCAAAAATTTCACAAATCCCGTTTTCAGGGGAGCCCATGTCTTATTAAGGGGAGCCGAGCTCCCCCGTAGTTCGCACCCTGGGCAGACGTATTAGGCTAGAGCTTAAGCTCGCGCATAAAGCAATTGCGCTCAGCAAAAATGACGCGAATATTGTTGGTTTTCACGCTTAAATTAAAGTAAAAGACCGCTTCTTAAACCAGAGAAGGTGAACATGTTGGTATTCTTGTGCAAGCAGCGTCACCGGCAGCAAGTTTCTTTTTGTTTTGTTTTCATTTTGAAAAGCTTATCTTTGCTGTTTACCTCACGTTATGCTATGGAGGCTCTCTTTTTTCTGATTCCTCAATGTTCTGTAATTGATTAGTCATTATATAGCCTAATACAGCGTGCAGGCCATGCCTCATCTTATTCGTTTTTCTTAATAACGTTTTGTAAGTTTGTCATTGAATCTTACTGGTTTGTTGTTGTTGTGCATTTTAATTAAAAATAATGAATCCATCTTTTTTTCTGTCTTAAAAGGTGAAAGGTGTATAGATGTAAGCAAAACAGACGATTATATGTTATTGTGAAACCTGACAAGATCGTGAAATCGAAAGAGAAAGCATCTGAAGCTTATAACACAGCAAAAGAGGAACTCCCGTTCACAAAATTCAAATCACAAATAATACTACTGATGAAAACGAACGGGTTGAATGTTAACTACTTTCGTTTCCATAACGTTTCGTTTAACGCCTGTTACCAATAAACACGCAGACTGCTGGAATACAAAAACATTGTTTTAGTTCGAGCTCGATTTGTAAATGAGCACATACACATATATGATTGTACACTTTGTTTGACTAAAGTTTTGGTTGTTGTACCTTTCCTTGAGTACTTGGCTTCAATATTCTGATTTGCAAAAGTTTCACAGTATAGCTTTTGTCAGTTAACCCTTTATTGATCCCTTAACTTAACT
>NW_015506308.1:156388-163888 GCF_001515645.1 Sinocyclocheilus grahami | reverse complement strand
TTATAGAGGCTTTCTATTTGACTAACTGTTTATACATTATCAATGACGGTCTTCAGAAAACCTGGTTGAAAAGAGTCATTATTTGTGTGTGTGTGTGTGTGTAGCTCCAGCTGAATTATCTGGGTAACTACGTGCCGACGGCGTGGACGTACGAACACGGATGTGGGATCTGTGACGATGATTTGCTGGACCTGAACGGTCTGTCTGTGAGTGGCTGACACAAACACATTCTGGCAAATCTGCGTCGTGTGCTTTAGGAGGATGAGATTGTATGTTTGTGTGTGTTTGTGTAGGACGAGGAGATGCCGCTGGTGCATATCGCTGTGTTTATCGAGCAGCCAACGCCATTTCTGGAAGAATTTCTGGAGAGACTCGCAACTTTGAACTACCCACACACACGCTTACGACTCTTCATACACAACAACGTACGTTCACAATGGCAACGTGCATTTTACATTATTAAATTAAATTGTTAAATTATTGCATATCATTTTCATACATAAGAACGTAAGTACACACTAGAGATCGACCGATATTGTTTTTTTTTTTATAACCGATATCAATACAGATAATTTGCATGTTTATGTGCCAGGTAACCAATTTTGTATGAACACAAAGATAACAACGTACATTTTAAATGAGTAAATTAAATTATTTCATTTTTATATTTCATTTTTATACACAACTTATGTACACAATGACAACAACGTGCATTTTAAATTAATACATTATTATATTTAATTTTCATAGACCACAAGGTATGTACACAACAAAAACAATGTACATTTTAACTTGTTAAATTAAATTATTATATTATTTTATTTTTTATACATAACAAATGCAAGTACACACTAGAGATAAGCCGATATTGGTATTTTTATAACCGATATCAATACCGATCATTTGCATGTTTATGTGCCAGGTAGCCGATATTTGTACGAACACAAAGACAACAACGTACATTTTAAATGAGTAAATTAAATTATTGAATTGTTATATATCATTTTAATACACAACTTATGTACAAAACAAATTATTGTACTTCATTTTCATAGACCACAAGTCTAATAACAAATGCAAGTACACACTAGAGATCGACCGATATTCTTTTTTTTCTATAACCGATATCAATACCGATTATTTGCATGTTTATGTGCCAGGTAATCGTAATCAGTATACAAAAACGAGATTTGTATATTTTAGTGTTTTACTTTTGTTCTTGACACAGTGAAAACAGCATCACTGAAATGAACAAAATGTTTAATCAATAAAACTTTCGTTAATCCTAATTAGTCATCTCAAAAATAGAAAAAGTTAAAAAAATAAAAATAAAAAGGTTAAAAATGTTAGATAGTATTTTTTCATGTTAAAATGTAAAATATTAAATTTCATCTTCATAATCCATCTGTGCCAGTGGGCTCCTGTTCACATCCACACACACACACACGAGCAAAAGCATCGCCCGGGCCGATGCACAACACACATTCATTAGACGGTTTACTCAAAGAGCCTGACTGAGCTTTAGAGACAAACAGACCCGTGATACAGGAGCAGTAGGGAAGAGAGGACCCTGCTGGGAAGATTTGAGGACCCAGTGCGGTGAGGTTGAGTTAGTAAGCTGTACTGCAGCGGTGTTAGTGTGCAGCCGCAAGATCAACACCACTCACATAGCACAAAGCCAACGTCACTTATCAAACAATCACAGCAAATTAACATGTACTGCTAAATCACACACAAGTAGTCAAGATTATAAACGGATCATCTGGAGCTGGATTATGGAGGACTGAAAGCCTGTACATACCAAGTCTTATATGAATATACAGTCTGGAGCAAACGTTTAGGGAGCAGTATAGAGCATGAGTTTGAAGCACATTACCATTACTCTCTGGGAAAAAAAGGTAGCACGGACGAAAGGAAAACTGCATGTTTTTGCATGCTTTAATGCAAAAAGAAAGATAAACCAAAACAAATCAAATAAATAATAAAAAACAAAAGCCAGATCAAACAAAACAAAATAAAACTAAGCAAAAATGAAAACAAATGTCCTAGTGTCTGTTTGTGTGTGTGTGTGTCTGTCTGTGTCTCTGTGTGTGAGTGCGTGTCTGTGTGAGTGCGTGTCTGTGTGTGTGAGTGTCTGTTTGTGTGTGTGTGTGTCTGTCTGTGTCTCTGTGTGTGAGTGCATGAGTGTGTGTCTGTGTGTGTGAGTGAGTGAGTGAGTGTGTGAGTGCGTGTCTGTGTGTGTGCGCGTGAGTGCGTGTCTGTGTGTCTGTGTGTGTGAGTGTGTGAGTGCGTGAGTGCGTGTCTGTGTGTGAGTGAGTGCGTGAGTGCGTGTCTGTGTGTGTGAGTGTGTGAGTGCGTGTCTGTGAGTGTGTGAGTGCGTGTCTGTGTGAGTGAGTGAGTGTGTGTGTCTGTGTGTGAGTGCGTGAGTGTGTGTGTGAGTGCGTGTCTGTGAGTGTGTGAGTGCGTGTCTGTGAGTGTGTGAGTGTGTGTCTGTGTGAGTGAGTGAGTGAGTGAGTGTCTGTGTGAGTGCGAGAGTGTGTGTGTGCGTGTGTGTGTGTGAGTGTCTGTTTGTGTGTGTGTGTGTGTGTCTGTCTGTGTCTGTGTTTCTGTGTCTCTGTGTGTGAGTGAGTGTGTGTCTGTGTGTGTGAGTGTGTGAGTGAGTGAGTGCGTGAGTGTGTGAGTGAGCGAGTGCGTGAGTGTGTGTCTGTGTGTGTGAGTGTGTGCGTGAGTGTGTGTCTGTGTGTGTGAGTGTGTGAGTGAGTGCGTGAGTGCGTGTCTGTGTGTGAGTGTGTGAGTGCGTGTCTGTGAGTGTGAGTGTGTGAGTGCGTGTCTGTGAGTGAGTGAGTGAGTGAGTGAGTGCGTGAGTGCGTGTGTGTGTGTGTGTGAGTGAGTGAGTGCATCAGTGTGTGTCTGAGTGTCTGAGTGTCTGTGTGTGAGAGTGAGTGAGTGTCTGAGTGTCTGTGTGAGTGAGTGAGTGAGTGTGTGAGTGTGTGTCTGTGTGTGTGAGTGTGAGTGTGTGTGTGAGTGAGTGCGTGTCTGTGTGTGTGAGTGAGTGCGTGTGTGTGTGTGAGTGAGTGAGTGCATCAGTGTGTGTCTGAGTGTCTGAGTGTCTGTGTGTGTGAGTGAGTGAGTGCATCAGTGTGTGTCTGAGTGTCTGAGTGTGTGTGTGTGTGTGTGTGTGTGTCAGTACAGCAGCTTGACGTCTCCTCCTGTCCTCCAGAGGTTTGTGGAACGTTCCCTACATCACTCAGGTCTATCTGATCCGCGGAGAGACTCTGCGCTCGCGTCTGGCCCCCGTTTCTCTCTACCAGCAGGAGGGCATGGATCCAGACATGAGCTTCTGCACGAGCGTCCGCGAGCAGGTGAGCGTGCAGGGAAAAATAACGTCCGTTTCTACATCGGTCAGCGGATATTTATCCTTGATTTGACTTTATTTTAAATTAGAAAATGAACCTGCAGCATGAATATTTGGGATGCACCGAATGTTCAGCAATCCGGAATTATTCGGACGAAAATGACAAAAAAAAGCTCTTTCAGTGTTCGGCCGAAAAAGCAAAAAGACTGAATAAATTGTACCGAGTAATGACATTTTTGGTTATGCAATCAAATAGATTAAATTTATGATTTTTTACAAGGCATGGATGTGACAATGTGATACGTGCGACATCTTCCCAAAATCACAATGAGAATAATTTATAAATCTGCTGCTGTCAACAACAAAAAAAAGCACTGTTAATACATTTTTTATAACATGGTGTTCAAATTGTGATCTGTAATATTTTCTAATGTTTTAAAAAGTCTCCTCTGCTGAGCAAGGCTGCATTTATTTGTACAGTAAAAATACACAACAGTAATATTGTAATATATTATTAGAATTTAAAAAAATGTGCAGCTGTATTTTCAGCATCATTCCTCCAGTCTTCAGTGTCACATGATCTTCAGAAATCATTTTGTCATTACCTTTTAGGGATGCACGATATTGGATTTTCGCCGATATCCGATATGCCGATAATTTTCAACTCATTTCGGCCGATACCGATATATAATTATTTTAAATTTTGGTTAGTTTTTAACAATAACATGTTTGTTAGAATTAAATAAACAATAATAAAGTTATTTTATAATGACAGTACATTGAAGATTTGAAAATAACTAAATAAACTATATATTAATCACTGCAGTTTATTTTATTTTTTTCAGAAAGATACAGTGGTAACCTTAACATTTTATTTTATGATTTAACATTTGTAAATGGTCTAAAGCAAAAGAGTTGTAAACATTCTGAAAATCTTTTAGAGCTCATAATTTGTTTAAAAAATATGCATCCCTAATGAATATTGTAGGGCCTGATGATTTGTGCAATGTGGAAAACATGGAATGGAATCACAGAATCAAGTCATTGAATTTAAATGTACTGTTTAAAATTTCAATTTACATTTGGAAAAATGTGGATAAACAAATCAAAAATAGGGCTGTACATCATATCACAGTATGGACTAGTGTCTGTGGATATAACAACATTAATGAAAAAGGGATCGGTTGACATTACTGTAATATACTTACTAAACGAATTACTGTTATTATATTAATATATTAATGTTAATATATTGTTATCAGGAGTATTGCACAGTTTTCCATATGATACAGTAAACCTTTGTGCAGCACTTTATTTGCTAGAAAGTAATTTTCACATTTACATTTAATTTACATTTTAAAAGATTAAATTGTTACCGTTTTATGCTTTATCACATTTATTATAATTCATCTGTATTACATCAGAAATGCAGAACAATTAAAACATACCACAGGATATTTCTGAAAAAAGAAAACATTTTGTAGAGCCCTTTTATTGTAAAAATGTTTTATACTTAATTGTTAAAAGTATCATGGATTCAAGAGTTAATCAGTTTTTCTCTTACAAACCGCAAACTTTACAGTTTTATTCCTCTCTGTATTCAGCAGGTCTGTCCATATTTAATTCACACTTGATTTATGCAACATTTCACTCCTAAAAACACGGTGAAAGTGTGTTTGTGTTCTGTCTGTTGACAGTATTTTCTGATTTATGGACTGATAAAAAGAGAAAACTGAAAACAAAATCAACAAGAATTACGAACCTGGATTCAGATTTCTGCTCTGGAAATGTATGCAAATTAAAGCATACTTATTTAGACAATTCTTCATTTGCATATTTAAATGCAGCGTTTCAGAAAACGTGTAATACAACAAATGTTACCCTATTGACTCGGTCTCTTAACTGTGTGAGGACAGATGAGTAATTATTATACAGATATCCAGATTAGCATCATCTTGTGGAGTCAGTGGTTTGTGTCTCCTCCTGCAGGGCATCTTCATGTTCGTGTCCAACAGGGATGAGTTCGGCCGTCTCATCTCCTCCACCAATTACAACATCAGCCGTCTTCATCCGGACATGTGGCAGATATTCGACAACCCAGTGGTGAGAGATTCACACGTGAAGCACACGAGTGCAGAGACACGCACGTGAGCGCAGACTAACCCTGTGTGTGTGTGTGTGTGTGTGTGTGTGTGTGTGTGATCTCAGGACTGGAGAGAGAAATACATCCATGAGAATTACTCCAAGATTTTTGATGACGATGAGAACCTCGTTGAGCAGGTGAGACCTGATCTGATCTGATGTGTCTAAATGATCACACTGTTTCACACTCGATCTCTTCATGTCTTCTGTCGTCTGATTGAGAATTTAGAGTGTTTTCTCCAGTAAAAGCTCTTTTAGTGTAATTGTACAAGCGTCCAGCTTCAGCTGGAGCTTCTCGTGTCAAATCTTGACTGGTTTTGATCAAGTAAAGGTCAGAATAACTGCAGTAATATCTCCAGATGAACACTTACTGCACTGAAGCAGCTCAGCTTTACTTGATTCTCCATCAATCATGTTTTAGAGTCTCAAATCTGATCCTCAGGATCTTTTGAGGAGCGTTTGTTTCCAGAAGCTTTACTTTCACTGTTCCTCAGCGGAGGAATGATCTTCACAAGCCTCCAGAACATCTCACATCTTCTGAGGAGCCTTTATTTCTTCAGCTCTCAATCACTGCATTATATGTTTGGATCATTTCAATCTCATTTTACTGAGACAGATTACTGGAGATATAGAGACGACTGATATTTATAGCATTTAATATCAGTATCTGCTCTACTGTTATAAAGATCTCATTGATTTACATCACAAGCATCAGAATCTCATCAAATATTAGCATCTGAAGCAAATTCATATTTTTGCTCAGTTTGAGTCTCTGAATAAAACTGAACCGTTTTTCCTTCATATTCTCACTATATCATACTACATGAGCCATAAAAGCCTGATTGACTGAAGATTAAACATAAAACACATTCGTAAACTTTTGCTTTTATATTTTCTTTAATATTTGTCTAAAGGTTCAATAAACTGTTCTATATGAAAACATTAGTTCCCTTTCAGTCGGTCACTACGAGTCACGTCGTGACTGACGAATTGGGATCTCGCTTCGAGAGACCAATCTACTTCGAGTGTAACTAAACGAGCCAATGCACATTGGCATGCAATTATTGCATCCAGCTGCCGCTGATCACAGCGTGAGCATAAAAAGGCAGCCGGTGCAATGCGTACCAGCTTTTTGCTTTGGATCCGAGCGACAACATCGTTCTGCTCCATCCAAGTGTCTTCCGTGAGCTATGAGTTGCTATGAGCTATGAGAGCTATACCCCCTGTCGTGCTGTAAGCGGCCGTTTCCCCTGTGCGCCTCAGCACTAAAAGAGCATTTCCCTGAAAGAGCAGTTTCTCTAAAAGAGTAAAATAAGCGGGTGCGTCTTTGTAAAGACGACGGATCGTCTTTTTAAAGATGCCGTTTCACCCGTGCGTTTCTGGATGCAGTCGTTACCTGGCACCGGGTGATGGTCACGATCGCTGCCTCACGTGTCTGGGCATTAAACACGCAGAGGTGGCGTTCGCGGATGAGTCATGTTCCCATTGCGGGAAGATGACCATCTCGGAGCTGCGGGCCAGGCTCCGTTACCTCCAGGGGGCGGAGCTCCATTTGCTTCTGCCGCAATCTAGTGTTCGCAGCAGCCAGGCGTGGACTATTTCGGGCAGTAGCACGGGCGGTCTGAGGGTTACAGTGGTGGCAAACCCCTCAGGGAACCAACCCTCGGGGGACCATCATTCCTCTAGTGCTTCGCTACCAGTTGAGCCTCCAAAGGAATGCACTTTCGTCTGTAGACGATGCCGGACTTGCACGAGGGTGGCCATGATCCGGAAGTTCTGAAAGAGCTCCGAACCGCTACTGACCTCGCGCTCCGAGCGACGAAGGTCACCGCGAGTACTCTGGGTCGTGCGATGTCCAAACTTGTGGTCCAGGAGCGCCATCTCTGGCTGTGTCTGGTTGATATAAGGGACGCAGACAAAGTTGGATCCTTAATGCCTTAATTCCTTAATGTCTCTAAGCAGAGGATGGCCCACTGGATTGTGGATGCCATCACCCTGGCTTA
>NW_015506308.1:135426-136784 GCF_001515645.1 Sinocyclocheilus grahami | reverse complement strand
GTGTTGCATCCTCCTGGGCGCTGACTCGTGGCGCCTCGCTGACAGATATTTGTAGAGCTACGGGCTGGGCGACCCCCAACATGTTCACTAGATTGTATAGCCTTCGTGTGGAGCCGGTATCCTCCTGTGTTCTCACCTCAAATGGGTAGAGGCACTGAGAGGCCCCGGTTAGTGTCGGCTTGCAAAAACTGCTCCAGAGTGTCCGTACTGTAGGCCCTGTCGAGCTCCTCCGTCCCCTCGGCAGCCAGACGTGGTGGAACGTCCGGTGCCAGGCCCTCTCTCGCTGAATCCTTGAGAACCGGTAGAGGGCTGGGTTCCATATGTAAAGACCTAAGTGGAAATCCCATATGTGTAAAGTCCACGGTATAGCCTTGAGCCCGTGTTTCCCCCGGCAGACTTCTGCCATTCCATGAGGGTTACAATCACCTCCAATTTTCCATATGCACCTAAACGGATGTTCATATGCGTAAGTGCTTCCGAAACCTCCTATTGGAAGGATGGGGCTTCCGCAGTGTCCCTGTTCCAAGTGGAACGGGTACGTTTTCCCAGTGTTATCCAATCTCACTGACTGGGTAGTGCTATGACAATGGTGAATGGTCTTCTTGTTGCAAGCCCCGGCCTACACCAAAAAGGGGTGCAGGTGGCTCGCACAGGGCACTTTGGTAGGGAATCACAAGTTGTCGGTCATGACGTGACTCGTAGTGACTGACTGAAAGGGAACGTCTTGGTTACGTATGTAACCCTCGTTCCCTGAAGGAGGGAACGGATACGTCACTTCCCGTCGCCATGGCTGCTGTGCCACCGCTGAGCGGCCGGGTCACCGGCTTGGCTCCTCAGCGAAAACCTGGTACGCATTGCACCGGCTGCCTTTTTATGCTCACGCTGTGATCAGCGGCAGCTGGATGCAGTAATTGCATGCCAATGTTCATTGGCTCGTTTAGTTACACTCGAAGTAGATTGGTCTCTCGAAGCGAGATCCCAATTTCTTCAGTCACGACGTGACGTCTCCGTTCCCTCCTTCAGGGAACGAGGGTTACATACGTAACCGAGACGATTTTCTATGTCAGGCTTTACGGAGTTAAACTGGAGTGTGTGTGGTTGTGTGTGTGCGTGTTTCAGCCCTGTCCAGACGTCTACTGGTTTCCAGCGTTCTCTGAGAGAATGTGTGATGAGCTTGTGGAGACCATGGAGGATTTCGGTGGATGGTCTGGAGGAAGACACAACGTTAGTGACTTCAGCGCGTGTGTGTCTGTGTGTGTCTGTTTGTGTCTGTTTGTGTCTGTGTGTGTGTGTCTGTCTGTGTGTGTGTTTCTGTCTGTGTGTGTGTTTCTGTCTGTGTGTTTCTGTCTGTGTGTTTC
>NW_015506308.1:118708-134898 GCF_001515645.1 Sinocyclocheilus grahami | reverse complement strand
ATCCCAATTTCTTCCGTCACGACGTGACGTCTCCGTTCCCTCCTTCAGGGAACGAGGGTTACATACGTAACCGAGACGATTTTCTATGTCAGGCTTTACGGAGTTAAACTGGAGTGTGTGTGGTTGTGTGTGTGCGTGTTTCAGCCCTGTCCAGACGTCTACTGGTTTCCAGCGTTCTCTGAGAGAATGTGTGATGAGCTTGTGGAGACCATGGAGGATTTCGGTGGATGGTCTGGAGGAAGACACAACGTTAGTGACCTCAGCGCGTGTGTGTCTGTGTGTGTCTGTTTGTGTCTGTGTGTGTCTGTGTGTCTGTGTGTCTGTCTGTCTTTGTCTGCGTGTCTGCGTGTCTGCGTGTCTGCGTGTCTGTGTGTCTGCGTGTCCGTGTCCGTGTCCGTGTCCATGTCCGTGTGTGTGTCTGTCTGTGTCTGTGTGTGTCTGTGTCTCTGTGTGTCTGTGTCTCTGTGTGTCTGTGTGTCTGTCTGTCTTTGTCTGCGTGTCTGTGTGTCTGCGTGTCCGTGTCCGTGTCCGTGTCCGTGTGTGTGTCTGTCTGTGTCTGTGTGTGTGTGTAAAGCCGTAGCTCATGTGTGTTTACAGTTTAACAGATATTCACATAGACAACAGCTGTTTTACATTATAATGATATGAAATGCAGCCTTGGTGAGCAGAAAATATATTTTAAATATTAAATCCTATTAATCCCAAACTATTGAGTACTAATGTAGTATTAAAATAATTGAGCGGCGTGTGTGTGTGTGTGTGTCTGCCTCTGTGTGTGTGTGTGTGTGTGTGTGTGTGTGTGTGTGTGTGTGTGTGTGTGTGTGTGTGTGTTACAGGCTCAGGCTGTGATGAATTTTGTGGTTCGTTATCGTCCTGACGAGCAGCCGTCGCTCCGTCCGCATCACGATTCCTCCACATTCACCATTAACATCGCGCTCAACAGAAAAAACATTGATTATGAGGTAAATAGACTTTCCGTTGTGTTATTTAGAGTGTTTCTACCCATAAACACATAATACACTCGTCTCTGTGTGTGTGTGTGTGTGTGAGAGTGTAAAAAGTGTGTTGGAAACACTGTTGGAAACACAAATTGAGGACCAATTTGCACCTTATTGATGACCCGTGGCGTTAATATAGGCTACAGCATCTGTGCCAGCGCGTGATGTAATAAACTGCAGCTCGTTAATAAACTTTTTATTTAAATTTTTTTTTTTAATCCATTTTATACAATCCGCCTTCATTTAGCAAGTGCACTCACGCATAACAATTTTTCAAGTTCAACACTTTTTGTTCCATTCAGTTGTGGATGCTGCTGATTCACCTAGACCCGCGCGTGCGTGTGTGTGTGTGTGCGCGTGCGTGTGTGTGTGTGTGTATCTGTCTCTGTGTGTGTGTGTCTGTGTGTGAGAGTGTGAGAGTGTGTGTGTGTGCGCGCGTGCGTGTGTGTGTGTGTGCGCGTGCGTGTGTGTGTGTGTATCTCTCTGTGTGTGTGTGTGTGTGTCTGTGTGTTTGTGTTTGTGTTTGTCTGTGTCTGTGTGTGTTTGTCTGTGTGTGTGTTTTTTTCTGTGTGTGTGTGTGTCTCTCTGTGTGTGTGTGTCTCTGTCTGTGTGTGTGTGTCTCTGTCTCTGTGTGTGTGTGTCTCTCTGTGTGTGTTTTTGTCTCTGTGTGTGTCTCTGTATGTGCGTGTATGTGTCTCTGTCTCTGTGTGTGTGTGTGTGTGTGTCTGTGTCTCTGTCTCTGTCTCTGTCTCTGTCTCTCTGTGTGTGTATGTGTCTCTTTCTCTGTGTGTGTGTGTGTGTCTCTGTCTCTGTGTGTGTGTCTCTCTCTGTCTGTGTGTGTGTGTTTGTCTCTGTCTGTGTGTGTCTCTGTATGTATGTGTGTGTGTGTGTGTGTCACTGTCTCTGTGTGTGCGTGTATGTGTCTCTGTCTCTCTGTGTGTGTGTATGTGTGTGTGTGTGTGTCTCTATCTCTGTGTGTGTGTGTCTCTGTGTGTGTGTGTGTATCTGACTGTGTGTGTGTGTCTCTGTCTCTCTGTGTGTGTGTGTGTGTGTGTGTGTGTCTCTATCTCTGTGTGTGTGTGTCTCTGTGTGTGTGTGTGTATCTGTGTGTGTGTGTGTGTCTCTGTCTCTGTGTGTGTGTGTGTGTTCTCTGTATGTGTGTGTGTGTTTGTCTCTGTCTGTGTGTGTCTCTGTATGTGTGTGTGTGTGTGTGTGTCACTGTCTCTGTGTGTGTGTGTGTGTGTGCGTGCGTTTTTGTGACAAATGACAAATTTGTAACCAAAATTGAGCTAAACCTGACAAAATCTCCAAAAACCTTCTTTTGGGGACGTCCTCATTTGTAAAACTGGTATAAAAATAAAGCAAACAAAGTTTTTTTAAATTGTAAAAATGCAGAAAGTTTCCTGTAAGGGGTAGGGTTAGGTGTAGGGTTTGTGTAGGGCGATAGAAAATACAGTTTGCACAGTATGAAAACCATTACGCCTATAGAATGTCCACATTTAGATAGCTAAGTAAATGTGTGTGTGTGTGTGTGTGTGTGTGTGTGTGTGTGTGTATCAGGGCGGAGGCTGTCGGTTCCTGCGTTACGACTGTACGGTCGAGTCTCCCAGGAAGGGCTGGTCGTTCATGCATCCGGGCCGTCTGACACACTATCACGAGGGGCTTCCCGTCACTCGAGGAACACGATACATCATGGTGTCGTTCGTTGACCCTTGAAGCTCACGTGAACTCTGTCTGTCTGTCTGTGTGTGTGTTTGTTTCTCTGTAAATTAACAGACGAGATGTTACATATGAGCGGATCGGAAGAGTATTTTTACTTGACTTCATAGAATAATTGAATCACAGATGTTTTTTAAAGAGCTTTAGTCCTCAATTAGCTTTTGTACTTGAGCTTTGTACAAACCGCTTTAAGTTATTTGTTGCCTTTTGGAAATAAATATTGGAAACGGAAGCTGGTGTCATTCACTCTATTATTACTTTAAGTTCTAAAAGTAGATTCTTTATCATTTTTCCAGAATCATATGTAATTTAAAGCACAAATTGAGCAGTTAAATTATCATATGATAGCAATTGAATGAAATCACATT
This sequence comes from Sinocyclocheilus grahami, assembly GCF_001515645.1. NCBI lineage: Eukaryota > Metazoa > Chordata > Actinopteri > Cypriniformes > Cyprinidae > Sinocyclocheilus > Sinocyclocheilus grahami. The sequence goes on along the minus strand of NW_015506308.1, from coordinate 131,813 downwards.
AATATGATGTGCATGATCAGTGAAGTTTAAATTTATCACTGCAGACACAAATAATGAACAATGTTGAATCACACAAAACTTATTTCCTCTTGTCATGAAATGTTAATGAGGTTTAGTGACTTTTCCCTCCTTAGGTAAACAGTGCTGCTTTTGCAAGGTAGGAAAACTCGTCAGATTTAATCGGGAATCCTTATGAAACTATTGACTGAGTGTCAGTTTTCACCTGACATTTGGAGCCAAATTACAGGAGGGTAAAAATGACTTTCTAATGCTCTTCTTGCGAAGGCCGGTGAGGAGACCATTACAATAGTCCACCCTGCTGGTGATAAAGGCATGAACAAGCTTCTCCAAGTCTTGACTGGAAACAAAACCTCTAATTCTTGCAATGTTTTTGAGATGATAGTATGCTGATTTAGTTACTGCTTTGACATGACTACTGAAACTAAGGTCTGTCTCCAGAATCACACCAAGATTCCTGACTTGATTTTTAGTTGTTAGACCCCTAGAGTCAAGGTATGCATTCACCTTGAGAACTTCATCTTTGTTTCCAAATGCAATGACTTCAGTTTTCTCCTTGTTTAACTGAAGAAAGTTCTGGCACATCCAACTGTTAATTCCATCAATGCATTGGCAGAGGGAGTCAATGGAGCTGTAGTCATTTGGAGATAAGGCTAAGTACATCTGGGTGTCATCAGCATAGCTGTGAAAGGCAATTTGTTTCTTTTTCAATATTTGACTTCGTAGGAGCATATACAGGCTAAACAAGAGCGGTGGAAGGATTGAGCCTTGTGGGACTCCGCATGTCACAGGTTAGTTGTTCTTCATTGGCGTCACACCAGACTGTTAGTCACTTAATGACATTTATGAGTAGTGATGAGTTTAATCAGAAGAGAGGGGCAGAGTTATTGACGTGTGTGCGTATGTGTATGTGTGTTTGTGTCATTTTTATGTTCTCCATCACAGACACACACACACACTCGCTCCAGTGATGGCATTGTCGTTTCTCCGGTGGATCTTTGGGCTCCTGATGCTCCTGGTCGTTTCTCACAGTGTGTGTGTGATATTTTATTACACAGCTGACACACACTCATCCAGGTGAGCACATGAACTCTTCAGCTTCTTCTCTGATCATCAGTCATATCATCCTGCGAGTCACTGCGATGTTTTCCTTCTGAAAATCAAAATGTAATTTAATAAGTGCTCTACTTTGAAGAAATAACTAAGCCTAAGATACAGAATTTAAGTGAATGCAGTATATTTACATTTTCCATGACTCTAATATTATAATAATGACCATTCTTCTTGTCATTGTGAACGACTGTGCAATTAAGAAACGCACAGTGTGTCGATTTAGATTTTTATCTCTTAATGTTTTCCTGAAGTATTTTGAAAACGCCTGGTATGATGAAACACAACTCTCTAATTACGTATTTCATTTTTCAAATGTATTTACAAAGTTGGTTTCAAACATCCAGTTCAAAACAGTCTTAAATCGCTTAAAATCATGTCCGCGCCGATTTTATTTAAATGTCAATAAGAACGTTTTTTTTTTCTTTTTCATTTTTGTGGATGTATAAAGTCACCTTTGGCGATTAATGGGAGATTTTATTAAGTGACTTTTTAGCAGCAGCCTCATAAATCTAGCAGCCACAACAGCGCTTTCTGTAAATGATAATATTGCAAAACGTTTTGTAAAGGAAAAATTACAAATAAAAATAAAAATCAAGGGTTAGGGTTCGGTAAAGAAAAACATAAAAAAGTATGAAAAGCACAAATAAATTTTACCTGAATTCATACAGGGGCTCTAGCAGAGGAACAACTCGAAAATGATTCACTAACCACAAACAAAGTCATGTTTCATGTACAGCACACTATTTGCATTTCCGACCACTACTTTAAATATGTGTTTATCTTTCCTACAGTCAGTGTGACTTCAGACATTCGTTTTGGACCGCTGTACATGACATGCCTCTTGTTAGTTTTTTGATGATTTTGATCTTGATTGCATCTGATGTCGTTCTGTAGTCAAATGTTGACTTTTTTCCTGCATGTCCTGCAGTGACGCACGCTTTTGAGTACTGCGGTCAAGCCAGAAGCCAGTAATCATGCACTTACTGAGAGCAGTCAAAATGCATGTAAAGAAGCTGTCATACCGACGTTTCCTTTATAATTAGCTTATTTTAACTTTTGTTTTTTTCATTTTTATTTTGTAAATACATTATTTTTGTACAAACTATTATAAATAATTTATTAATGTTTATAAATGTTAATATTAATGTTTTTTATTCATTGTTTTTTTTAATTGTTTGTGTGTGTGTGTGTGTGTGTGTGTATATAACAACAAAATGCGTCCTAGCACTTCCACTGTGTCCCATATTCCAACACTCATAAAAAGTGTCCCTTTATAGGTTAGCTCATTCTTTCAATTGATATGTCAATATGTTAAACGTGATGCAAAAGTGCTTATGCATTTAGATGCTTGGGGTGAGTTTGCCTTTAATTTGATCCAAAACTACACAGTAAAAATATATGAAAATTAATACAGTATTAGTCAGGGTAACTGTGAACAGGAATCTATTGAACGAACGAGCAAACCTGTAAAGGAAAGATTTTTATGAGTGTTTGAATATAGGACATAATGTAAAAGTGCTTATGCACTTAGATGCTTGGGGTGAATTTGCCTTTAATTTTCTCCAAAACCATAAAGTAAAAATATTAAAATAATTAATACAGTATTAGTCAGTGTCAATGTGAACAGGAATCAATTGAAAGAACGAGGAAACCTCTAAAGGAAATATTTCTATGAGGGTTTGAAAATGGGACGTGATGTAAAAGTGCTTATGCACTCAGATGCTTGCTGTGAATTTGCCTTTAATTTTCTCCAAAACTGACTTGTAAATTAATACAGTGATAGTCAGGCTCACTCTGAACACATATCAATTGAAAGAATGAGCTAACCTATAAAGAAACACTTTTTATGAGTGTTTGAATATGCAGAAATAATCAAAGTGCAACAATGGAGTTTGATGTTTTGGGTGATTTTGCTTTTAGTTTTCTCGTAAACTATACAGTAAAATGCCTTGAAAATAAATACAGTGATGGTCAGGGTCACTCTGAATACATATGAATTAAAAGAATGAGCTAACCTATAAAGGAACACTTTTTATGAGTGTTGGAATATGGGACACAGTGGAAGTGCTAGGATACATTTGGTTATATACACACACATATATACATACATACATACATACATATATATATATATATATATATACACACACACACAAACTTTAAACACACAGTCTTTTGAGTGTCATGTTCAACATCAATAAAATATAGCTTTGTTGTAATTTGCATATGGATATGTTCCTAAATCAATATTCATTCAAACAGTCCAGGAACTTCCTTCCGTAAAAAACCCCGCAGGCTTAAGCAGATGATTCATTCAGATTTAGGCTACTACACAGATTCTGTGATAACGAGGTGTGTGTGTGAGATAAAGACTGTCATCTAGCGAAGAAGAATCTGAACTAACTCTCTCTCTCTCTCTCTCTCTCTCTCTCTCTCTCTCTTTCAGAGAGGCGATGCCGGACACGCTTCAGCAGCTGCGCTGCGCTAAACTCAGACGCAAATTCTCCGTCATCACGTCCGTCAAAAGGTGCACGAGAATCAGAGCCCGGTCTCAAGAAAATGCGAATCAATAGCACGATTTTATTTTTGTATTTTGCGTGCTATTTATACGCAGAAACTGACTGGCGTGCATACGATACGCACGTGTTTGACATGCATATAATACGCGGTTTGTTGGCGTGCATATGATACATATGATATATGTATATGTGGCTCAGTGGGAGAGCATTGCGTTAGCAGCGCAAAAGGTCGAAGGGAACACACATACTGGTAAAAAATGTGTAGTCTGAATGCACCGTAAGTCGCTTTGGATAAAAGCGTCTGATAAATGCATTAATTATTATTATTATTATTAATTATACGCCTTTTGGCATAGACCGACATATAACACGCACCTACCCCTAATCCTGGCCAACATAAAAAAGCAACTCATACAGGTTTGGAACGACATGAGGATGCAGTCTGAATGCACCGTAAGTCGCTTTGGATAAAAGCGTCTGATAAATGCATTAATTATTATTATTATTAATTATACGCCTTTTGGCATAGACCGACATATAACACGCACCTACCCCTAATCCTGGCCAACATAAAAAAGCAACTCATACAGGTTTGGAACGACATGAGGGTGAGTAAATGATGACAGAATTTTCATTTTTGGGTGAATTATCCCTTTAACTGTGTATATTGCTCATACTCGCAAGTTTGGTTTTTTCAAGCCGCCTTTTTGCACTTAAGTTACTGGAAATCTTGACGTTTCAAACACTGTTATTACTTCATTACTTATTTCAGGCTGTTAACCTGTCTTGTCATGTGAAGTACTGTTATGACATATTTATAGCTGTGTTTGTGGGGTTTTACAGAGAGTTATGAATTGTCCTTGTATGGAAAAGAGCTGTGTGACAAGTCCAGAACTCACTTGAACCAAAATTATCCATGATTTTACTATACTAACATTGTTTAATTATGGTATATGTCGTAAAACTGTGGTTATACAAATTAAATCGTCTGAGGGAGAATACATGACAGAGTTCTTTTAAACGTTTCATGTCATTTCTATTTCAATACAGACTAAACATGGAGAGTTTCACCGAGGAACTCGATGATTTCTTAAAGTGTCCGCAGAAACCGAACACGACCGAGCAGGAGCTAAACAGGTGCGTGTGTGTCTTCATCTCCATTTACAGTTTTTTTTTCAGCTGCTTTCACACATTTTCAAAACTTTGCTTTTTATTTATTTTTTTAACTTTACACACAAATCCAAGAATTGCTCACAAAATGCAAAACGCCTCGCGTCTCTTGCAAAATGTAGCACTGCGTTCAAAAGCAAACACCTTTGCCATAATATTAATTCCTGTTTGGATTTGTGTGTGTTACGTAGAGAATTGTGTTTTGCAAAAAAGTGTTTTATGAAAATTATTTCTAAATAATTGTCTTTTAGTAGATTCATTCATTGCTCACATCCGTCATTGTAGTTCAGAGTGTCTCAAAGTTCAACACGAGTCATTTTATAATGTTTAATGTCATTATTATAGCCAAGGTTTATTGAGAGCTGAATGCTTGTGAAATGAGTCCTCTGTGTTTTTGGCAGAATGAAGCTGCAGTTATGCTGTAACGCCACAGGATCAATATTCCTCACCAAACGCAACACAGCCGTCAATCAGACCATCCCGTATGAGACGAGCACTAAAAGCACATACACAATGAATGCAGCCATTCACAACATGCTGCCTGAGGTGCGTGTGTGTGTGTTAAAATGTAGCTTTTTTGTCTTTGTTTGAATACTTCTATTAAGCAAGGATGTGTTAAATTGATAAAAAAGTGACAGTAGAGACTGATACTGTTAGAAAAGATTACATTCTGTTTTGAATAAATGCTGATCCTTGGAAAAGTATCACAGCTTCCCAAAATATATTAACTGTTTCCAACATTGATATTAAATCAGCATATTATAGTGATTTCTGAAGATCATGTGACACTGAAGACTGGAGTAATGATGCTGAAAATACAGCTGCTCATCACAAGAATCAGTTATATAAGTGTATTAAAAAACATTACAAATCTTACTGATCCCAAACTTTTGAATGACAGTATATATATATATATATATATAGAGTGTATATATAGTAGTTTGGTCTCGTTCTGTATCGTGTATCTTGTCAGTGTCTGCGCTTGCTTGGCCATTTGTTGTGGAGAAAATAAGGAAAGTGTGTTCAAGCGCCAGCAGAAAACAGTGTAGAGAAATAGTCTTCGAGAGAAGCAGTCTTTATCAGCGGAAGTTAAAAGCAGCTCGTAAGTGTATTTACTCGACTCATCGTTTCGCTTCTGTTTCAGTTTTTATAACCATTTCTTACTATGTGTCAGTAAGTTGTTGTTTTTTAGCACGTGTGTTTGGCAGTGTTATTTTTTAGGATTACTGATAAACTACTGTCGTTTGATTTGTATTATTTGTATTTGTTATTTATTTAAATTTTAGTTACATTATGTCTGAATTTATTATGTCTGTATAGGGCTTTTATTACGTTTTTCGTTTGATTTCATTTGAGTTATTTTAATACTTCTACACACTAAATGAAAATGAAATAATATATATATTGAATTTATAAATGTGTCGAGCATGTGCATGTTTACGGATTCTGGCCCTTTGAGACTGACCTGCAGGACAATCCCGTTCCGTATCATTACTACGACGCGTTGAGTCCGCACCGTTACATGCACCAAATGCCGGAGGAGTTTGTGCGGCTTCTGCAGCTCCACAGCCAGGGGGCGCTGACACTGCACCTGCGGCCCTGCTCCTCAAACACGTGCTTATAAAGTGTGCTGCTTGTGTCCGAAACCAAAGTGGACATTGAGTGCACTCCAGTAATGCACGGCAATATGTGAACAACTGGCTAGAAAATACCATGTGTGGGTCGCGCTGCGTATCGGCAGAAAATGGTGTTCACTGCTTCTGCCGAACTCAGTGTACGAATTTACTCGCTCAGGGACACGCTTAACTTGAAAAACGCTTAACGTGGTTTAATGCTTAAAAATGTGTATTTAAGGAACAAATTCAGTAAACACACTATTAACCCATTTGATTCAAAATTTTTCTCAGACATGAAAATATCAAAATGATGTGTTATTAACCCCTTGAAACAATCAATAATAATTTGCACTAAACATGTAAAACTGCACATATTTAATTGAGACCCTTTATTTTTTCCATATTTGCAGAAAATGCACTAAAACACTACTATGCCCTGTTTAATGGATATAAGCTGAAGGCTTTAACTTCCTCTTTGGATATTGTTCCCACACATTTTTTTTTTAATATATCTTTGACTGTTTTGGGACATGGATTTTAGAAATTGTAAATAAGAGTTCTTACTGGGTCTCTTCCAACCTTTTGTGAACATGCTTTGGTGAGGCCGGTCTTGAAAAAACCCAATCTGGACACAACTGGCTTATCTAATTTTAGACCTATCTCTAATGTACCGTTTATAGCAAAAGATTTTAGAGAAATCAGTATTATTGCAATTACAAAAATTTCTGGACACAAGCAGTATTTTTGAGACATTTCAGTCTGGTTTTAAGAAAGACCATAGTACTGAATCTGCCCTTTTAAGAGTACTAAATGACATTCTGTTATCGGTCAATTCAGTTATTCTAGTCCTATAGACCAATTTAGAGTAGACGTCACAGTTACGTCACTTGCAGCTGCGCGCGCACAGTGGTGGCAGAAAACACTGGGAGCAAGTGGAGGTAAATGGGTACAATCCATGGAATAAAAGAAAAAATATATTTTTGTGCCTTTTGATGTCAAAAGTCATTTTTATAGAATACTGTCGTCAAAGACGCCATTTGAAGCTAAACGCATCAGACTATGAATGAAAACTGTTATGGTTACTCTACTTTTAAAGCATAAATTGGATTTAAACAATAGGTCTACATAATATTCACATATGCTGTTCATAGGGGACGTATTGTATTAGCCCTACAGTTACAGCACAGAATACTATTTAAACCTTACTGTTAACATTTTTACATAACATTTATTTTATCTCACAATTCTGACTTTTGTTTCTTGCAAATGCAAGTTTATATCTCCTAATTCGGACTTTATAACTCGACTAAACTCAAAAATAGTGAGTTTGTCAAATCTGAGGGAAAAAAGCCAGAAGAGCCGAAGGGAAAAGAGAGAATGACGAGCTGTTTTTCCTTATTAGAACTGTGAGATATAATCTCGGAATTGCGAGAATAAAGTCAGAATTTTGAAATATAAAATCAAATTTACCTTTTTTTATTCTTTTATTCCATGGCCCCATAGACTGCCAGATAGGCTCCGCCCACAAAAACGCCATCCCTGTTTCGGATCTGTAAGACTATCGCACTCTCAAACGTCAATTTCGTTGAATAACAGTGCTTATCGCTGGGTGACAAGCTCTTGTAATATGCGGAGAACATTTTGAAAATGACATCTAATCAATATAATTTATAATCTTTTTAAACATAACTATTTTGTTCCCTATCAGTGAAATTCTCTAGCCGTAAAGGCTATCTCTCCCGGGTTTTCTGCAACCATGATGCGCGCGCATCCTGAATGTTTACAAACCGATAATTGGTCTATTAGATCTGAGTGCTGCATTTGATACAGTTGACCACACCATTCTTATTTCACGTCTTGAACAGTGTGTGGGCATCCGAGGCCATGTCCTAAGCTGGTTTAAATCCTTTCTGTATGACAGAACCTTTTCAGTAGGCATTGGTAATATTGTTTCTTCAGTTGCTCCTTTGACTTGTGGTGTTCCCCAAGGGTCCATTCTCACCCCAACCCTGTTTTGTATATGCTCCCACTAGGAAATATCCGTAGGAAGCACGGAGTGTCATTTCATGAATAAGGCTAATGTAAACCATAATTACCATAATATACCATAATGTAAACCATAATAGAAAAATTTGGGAGTCCTTTTAGATTCCTCCCTAAAATTTGCTAAACATATTAACACGGTAGTGAAGTCAAGTTTTTTTCAGTTAAAACTTCTCTCTAGAGTCAAGTCTTGGTTATCGTTTAAAGATCTTGAGAGAGTTACACATGCCCTTGTCTTGTCGCGTCTGGACTATCGTAATTCTTTATATGTTGGTCTACCCCAGTCTTCTGTATCACGACTCCTGATGGTTCAAAATGCTGCAGCCAGGTTTTTAACTGGGGCTCGCAAGCGAGAGCATATTACTCCGATCTTAAAGACTTTAAACTGGCTCCTAGTGTGTTATAAAATTGATTTCAAGATACTGGTATTTGTTTTTAAATCCCTAAATCATCTGGCACCCTCTTATCTGACTTATTAAAAGAAAAAAAGCCAATAAAATGTCTGAGATCTACAAAAAACTACTCTTTGTCTCAGCCTAGATCCCGATTAAAGGCAAGAGGTGATCGTGCATTTGCAATAGTTGGGCCGAAGCTATGGAATAACCTTCCTTTATCTGTGAAAACTTCTAATTCTGTTCATGAGTTTAAAACTAAATTGAAATCTTGTTTTCTTACTTTGGCTTTTTAAACTTTGTATCTTTTTTTTCTTCTTCTTATTGGCATTATCTTTTATCGTTGTTTTCTGTATATACAGCACTATGGTCAACTGCTGTTGTGTTTATTGGTGCTTAATAAATACATAAATGAATGAAACACCAGTCCGTAACATTTTTAGAGCTTTATAAATGAAACCCTTCTTTATGATTAAATGGGTTAATAAAGCATGTAATGTAGAGACAAGCACATATGAGCCATAACACGAACGCAACACATTTAATTACGCGTTAGGAAAATGCTTAACGTGGCTTTATGCTTTAAGACGGTGACCAAACTCAGTAAACACATTATTAATAAAGCATATAATGTGCAGATAAATCCAGAATAAGAACGCAACGTGTTTAATTATGCGTTAAGCATTTTCCTCCCAAGGCGCGTGCTTTAGTTTCCTCTCATAGACAATTGTAAGGAAAACGCTTAACGTGAAACTCAATAAACATTATTAATAAATCATATCATACATTTAGAGTGGCCTTTTATTGTGGCCAGCCTAAGGCACACCTGTGCAATAATCATGCTGTCTAATCAGCATCTTGATATGCCACACCTGTGAGGTGGATGGATTATCTCGGCAAAGGAGAAGTGCTCACTAACACAGATTTAGACAGATTTGTGAACAATATTTGAGAGAAATAGGCCTTTTGTGTACATAGAAAAAGTCTTAGATCTTTGAGTTCAGCTCATGAAAAATGGGGGCAAAAACAAAAGTGTTGCATTTATAATTTTGTTCAGTGTATGTACAGACAAACTTGAGTTTGGTCTTTTGAAAACACTGTTTTACTGCATTAGGCCACGCTAAGCCTTTTCCCTTTAACAGTTTTCTATGGGAGGAAAACATTTAACGCGTTTGTATTGAGTCCGTATTATGGCTCATATCTGCTTGTCTGTACATAGTATAATTTATTAACAATGTTTATTGAGTTTGGTCTTTTAAAAACACTGTTTTAAGACACGTTAAGCATTTTTCACGTTAAACGTTTTAGAATTTCCCCTCACTGGTTTCATTCACTTAGTGGACTAATGTATTAAATAAGGGTAGGCCTATATTTAGTGATTACAATTTGTGATTTTAGAAATCATTCATGAGTGCACAGACCGTAATAAATTGATTAAAATCTATTGATTCGCAATTCAGACCTTGGTTAGACGGAGCGTAACGTGGACGAAAACGAGGCTGTGAGGGACAGACCAGTATTTACAGTGCCACAATTTTCACAACTCACTTTTCAGAGCGGTTTCATTGAGTTTTTGTCTATTTAAATTTTTTCCGAAGGATGTTTTGTCAGCTGAATAATTCAATTCGTTGAATGCACTGTATTTCTGTCCCTCACTGTCTCATTTTCATTCCTGTAAAGAATTCAAAATGAGGCTATCCTAATTCTTGACTAAGGTATATAGCCTAAACATTTGATTATTTATATGTGTAAGTTAATTGTGTGCTTCAGGAACGCGGTTCATTGCCGTTTGCGAGATCCGTTCCACCCAACCCGATCTCTGGTCGATTAGTCGTTCATTTTAAGCATTAGTCGACTAATCGCACATTTATTAATAAACTATTTAAATCTTTATAATGAGCCTTTAATTGCCTACATAGCAAGAGCTCGGCAGAAATAGCCTAATGATTATGAATGTTTCAGAGAAAACAGTAAGGAGGCTACATTAGCATTTTAATAATTTATTGATAAACTAGTGCTGTCTTTGTTTTTGGCTGAAGAGATCAAGTCGGAGACAATGACTCGTCATCTCTTGTATTTTCATAGAGATTACATAATCTGAGAATATTTGTTTTCCATTGGAATTCGTACATCTGAAAGTAGACATTTCGCTCTCTGTAGATATGTTTTTCATATATGTAAGGCAGAGATAGGCTACACGAAGTTTCGCGTTCAAGTTCACAAAGACCGAGACGGCAGAAAGCGCATTTTGTTTTCATTATTTTACAAAAGCACAACATTTCGTTGTTATTCTGAGTGCACAAAAATAAACGTAGTCTTTACAGATTTGATAGATGTATTACGCTTATCTGTATGACCAGAAATGGAGTATTTGAGGAGCAAGTGAGTGCACCGGTGCCTCCATCTGTCCTGCAGTGAGCTACTGTTAAGCTTCCATGCTCTGCAGGCACTTGAATAGGGCACATTTCTCTAGGTTAATATTAGATTGAGCCCCAATCTAATTGAGCGGCAATGTAAAGTTGCTAATACTTATATATTTCAGTTGGTTGACAGCTGTTAATGCACAATTACCATTTTAGATCGACAAACTGTACTGTATAAGATTTCTATTCAAACTGAAAGCATAAATCTAGGCTAACGTTTTCAAAGCACAATGCAAAACTTTTCATTAACTGACGCTCTACAATCGGCAACGCTAAACCCAGAAGCGCATGTACTTACTTGCCAGCAACCCGTTAAAATAAAAGCTTGCTGATTTTAAGTTTGAAAATGAAAAATGAAAATAATTCAATTAAAAAAATAATAATTATGGTTCATTCATAGAATTTTATTTTTAAGTTTACGATAAAATAATTGTATTTGTATTTAATACTCCCTTTTTATTTTCAAATAAAATAGTATTATCACACTTTATTATTTAGTTTATTATTTTATTTTTAAAAAATCGACAAGTGCAATAATATTATCATTATTATTAAGTTATTTTTTATAGTAATATTTGATGGGTAACACCATGTGCCGCCGTGTGAGGACCAGTGTTGGGAGTAACGCATTACAAAAGTAATAATATTACAGTAGTATATTACTTTTTGCTGTAACGCAGTAATATAACGCATTACTAATCAAATTTGGGTAATATAATTACTCGTTACAATCTCAGTAACGCAAGTTACAACAACATATTTGAACTCAAAATTAAGTGGTGAATTTACCAACACTGCAAACCAGCACCAGAGAAAAAAATTCCGCAGGTAAAATAGTCTGTCTATTTCCTGTTGCTGGAATTAGATGCTTGAGATGACTGCAGAGACGGATTCTACATTTGTGAGATGGACACACTCCTGTTATTTTCAGTTCATCTGAGCAAAGGATAAGAATGCATAGTCAGGTGCAATGTGCGACACCAAACTCTCAACATGGAGAAATAGCCAGAGTAACACCTGGAAACACTGGACTGGTGCCACTAACAGTAAGCTATCGGAGAGAGCTGCGGGGTCGGAGAAGAGGAAAAAAGCGGCGGACGAGCACAGAATGAGTATGCAAAATATTTGTTTTAGCCTAATTAACAGATTAACAAAACGAAAGGAAGAGACTGAGAGAGAGGCTATGCTGCTGAGTTTGATTCATATGCGATTTGTCACGCAAGAACTGTCATTCTGACTGACAACCGGAGAACAGCAGATAGTAAATATAGCCTACTGTTAGAGTTATACTTAATTTTTCCACCCATGAACGAAAAACGTAAATTTAAGCTGAATTCTCGTTTTTCGGAAAAAAACAAAAAAAAAACGAAAAGGGAGCCGTTTTCAATTTTTTCCACTTTCAATATTAAATCAAAAAACGAATGATCGAATGATACACGGATTAAAAATAACAGTGTATTTTTTGTTGTTTGTTTCCGCTGTTCGATCGCGCCGGCGCCTCACGCACACACATACAACATTGCAAACGTTGCAGCCTGTTCATTATCAGAAAATAAAATAGTCAACCAAACATATAGATACACTGTTTAATTTAAATAGTGCGTAGCCTACTGTGTAGTGCAATCCGTGTCGATCAGCCTGAGCTCGGGCCAAACATTCCGAGGATGTTTTTTAAGTGCGTTAAATAAGCTTGGTTTACATAATAAATAATAGTTTAGCATTCAAATACATCGCAAATATGGACATATTTAATTGGATTAATGCCGAATGAGAGAGGTAGGCTGCGCGAGAACGCCGTTTGCTTTCAGTTT
>NW_015506308.1:113179-118032 GCF_001515645.1 Sinocyclocheilus grahami | reverse complement strand
ATTTTTCCACCCATGAACGAAAAACGTAAATTTAAGCTGAATTCTCGTTTTTCGGAAAAAAACAAAAAAAAAACGAAAAGGGAGCCGTTTTCAATTTTTTCCACTTTCAATATTAAATCAAAAAACGAATGATCGAATGATACACGGATTAAAAATAACAGTGTATTTTTTGTTGTTTGTTTCCGCTGTTCGATCGCGCCGGCGCCTCACGCACACACATACAACATTGCAAACATTGCAGCCTGTTCATTATCAGAATAAAATAGTCAACCAAACATATAGATACACTGTTTAATTTAAATAGTGCGTAGCCTACTGTGTAGTGCAATCCGTGTCGATCAGCCTGAGCTCGGGCCAAACATTCCGAGGATGTTTTTTAAGTGCGTTAAATAAGCTTGGTTTACATAATAAATAATAGTTTAGCATTCAAATACATCGCAAATATGGACATATTTAATTGGATTAATGCCGAATGAGAGAGGTAGGCTGCGCGAGAACGCCGTTTGCTTTCAGTTTTGCATTGAATTAGCCTCATTCATTTTGGCTTGTTTAGCAACTTATATTTTTCATTCTTGTTTTCTTCTGAAACCGTTCAAAATAGCCTATATATAGGCTAGGTATTGTGTTTATTGTTTGTACATGATAATATTTCGCTTTATTTATTGGTGTTATTTATGAATGTAATAATGCATTTGTGCTTATATATTTTTTAATATATAATTAATTGGAAAATATGAAAAACATTGTTTGTCTGAGAGGACTGTAAAAAAGCAAAAAACGAGGATAAACCATGGATTACTAAGGGAATCGAGAAAGCATGCAAAAAGAAAAATGCATTATACAGGAAATTTATAGTAACTAGAACCAAACAAGTGGAAAATAAATATAAGATATATAAAAATAAATTAATAAGCATTATAAGATTTAGTAAAAAGGACTATTATAATAAGTTATTGGACAAGCATAAGAATAACATACAAATAACATGGAAAGTACTTAATAGTATAATTAAAAAGAATACTGAAAAAGTAGATTACCCAACTTATTTTGTTAATGATGATAAATTAAGTATAAATAAAATAATTGACATTGTCAATGAATTGAATGAGTATTTTGTAAATATTGGGTACAATTTAGCAAAGGAGATTGTGGAGCAGAGAACTGGGGATAGGATAGGTGAAATTAATATTTCCAGTAATGATTACTCAATGTTTATTAGGGGAGTTGACGAAAAGGAAATACTTGACATTGTTAATAATTGTAAGAACAAATATTCCACTGATTCTAATGACATTGACATGTCGTTAATAAAAAATATTATAGAATATATAGTAAAACCATTTACACACATTTGTAATCAGTCCTTTTTAACAGGCATATTCCCTAGTAATATGAAAACAGCTAAAGAATAAAAATATTCCTATTTTTAAAAGTGGAGATCGGCGGCGTCTTTCCAACTATAGACCAATTTCTCTTCTTTCCCAGTTCTCAAAAATTCTAGAGAAAATATTTGTGCGCAGGCTTGATAATTTTATAGACAAACATGAATTATTAAGTGATCATCAGTATGGCTTTAGAACAAACAGGTCGACCTCAATGGCTGTGATGGAACTGGTAGAAGAGATTTCTTCTTCAATGGAAAATAAGGAATATACTGTGGGGGTGTTCCTGGATTTAAAAAAAGCATTCGACACTATTGATTATGGTTTATTAATGATTAAACTGGAGAGATATGGTATAAGAGGAAAAGCCTATACTTGGATAAAAAGTTACCTCGATGACAGATATCAATTTGTACAAATAAATAATGTTAAATCAGATGTATTGAAAGTCACTTGTGGTGTTCCGCAAGGTTCGGTGTTAGGCCCCAAATTGTTTGTACTGTACATAAATGATATTTGTAAAGTGTCTAAAGTATTAAAAATGGTTTTGTTTGCGGATGATACAAATTTATATTGTTCGGGGAAAAACTTGGAACAGCTTCTGAATACAGTGGAAATCGAACTCATGGTTTTCAAAAAATGGTTTGATGATAACAGACTTTCACTGAATTTAAGTAAAACTAAATTTATAATATTTAGTAATCGACAAAGTAACAATAAAATTAAATTAAGGATTAACAATGAGGAAATAGAAAGAGTGTATGAAAATAAATTTTTGGGTGTTATAATTTATCATAAATTATGTTGGAAACCACATATTAACCATGTAAAAACAAAAATATCCAAATCCATTGCAATATTAAATAGAATAAAACATATTTTGAAAGAAAAAACATTATATATATTGTACTGTGAGTTCCAATCTAAGAGGATTGTATATGTTTAAAAAAGTAAGGGCAAGAACTAATGCAAAAAGTAGGTGTTTATCTGTTAAAGGGGTAAATCTATGGAATACTTGTGATAAGGAATTAAAATGATGTAATTCACTCTGCAAATTCAAGAAAATGTATAAAAATAAGGTGTTAAATAATTATATGACTCAGTATCAATAATTGTGAATGTAATGTTACAATATTGAAGTAATAGCTGGAATGTGTATTTTTTGTTATGTTGTTTTGAACTATGTATGTACATTTGGGGTAATGTTTATGTAACATGTTTATCTTGTATTTTTTAATGAAAAGTGTCGCTCATCAGTTAACTGTGTGTAAAGGGTAGGCATAATAAGCAAGGCTTCAGCCTACACCTTTTTCAGTAATTATGTTTATTTATTTATTTATTTTGTGAAAAGTTGTCCGTGAGGACCGAAATAAAATGATTGATTGATTGATTGAAGATCCGCCGTGACGCAAGAAGAAGACGCGTCACGCGCCGGCTGTCGAGGACGCGCTCAGGACAGTTCGGACATTGCAGTAAATCAGAGGTAAAAAACAATATAAATACTGTTCAGTTTCTTGCACAGACTGATCATTTCGTGTCTTTACACATCAATGTATCGTCACGAGTCACAGGGTTTAATTTGGTTTTGTTTGTGTATGTTTTTTGACTCTCAAAGCCGTGATTCCCATCCACTTCCATTATATGACTGACAGACTGCAATGGTCTGAGTTAAAAATCTTCGTTTGTGTCACCTACATCTTGGATGCCCTGGGGGTAAGCAGATAAACATCACATTTTCATTTTTGGGTGAACGATCGCTTTAACTGCTTTTGAAAAAATAATATATGTACATATGTGTCCGGTATCCTCAGTCCAGAAGCTTTAACATTTGAATGTGAACACTCCATATGTCACTTTGGTGCTTCGACCTTCAACTTTGCACCCACAGAACTTTAAAAACCAAAAAAATCATAAAATGTGTGCACATTCTTCTGAGAACAACTGGTACACTGTCGAAAATTATTTTTATTTTACATACATGTAAAGTTGGAGAAAACTGGTTTGTTTCTTAGAATAAAGGCTATTCTGTGCCGATTCGAGAATCTTGATAGTGAAATTAGAGCAGCTCAAGTAGGTGTGTGTGTGTGTCCGCTTTAACCCCTCAATCTCTCTCGCTCTCTCTCATTCACACACACACACTCTCAAACGCTCGCGTTCATGTTTCTCTGATGGCATTGGCGTTTCTCCGATGGATCTTCAGGCTCCTGATGGTCCTGATCGTCTTTCAAGGTGTGTATGTGGTGTTTTATTACACACCCAACACACACTCATCCAGGTGACCATTTACATATTTAAATATTTCTTTGTAATTTAAATGAGACTCAGTGTTGCTGTTATATATATATATATAGATAGATATATTGTATACATACAGGGGCGGGTCTATGTGGTGGCCAGGGGTGGCACCAGGGCTGGATTGGTAATCGGGCATACCGGGCATTTTCCCGGTGGGCCGACGTACTTAAAGGGCTGACAGAATGTGTGTGTTTTTTTTGTGTTTTTTTGCTGAGGACCGTCACGCAGGGACAGCGAGCAGCCAGTAGCCCATTGGTTTGTCTCCTGTATTGACAGCGTAAACATACAATCACAATACGCTATAGATGGAGCGATTAAGTATTTTGCTCCTCCTATATAAAGATCGCTTCACTCCAATTTCTTCCTCATCGGCTTTTCCCACGTTTTCACAGGTTTGCTCTGCGGTGAGTGATGCAGGCCAAAGAGCCAGGCAGGAGGAGAAAAAGAGAGTAGTTGAATCGGTAAAGTGCTTGATAGGGACTCGCAGCAGAGGCAGGCATCTAAACTATCCTAATGTGTGTGCGTGCCATGAGTGTAGAATGCGTAACACTTTTTAATAAAACTATTTTTTTGGCCAAGTCAAGACAAGTGTGTTCATAGAGGTTTCCATGGGCCAATGCGAATAAAGCTAGATTTAAATAAAAAAAGACACGATATTGTCGGACAAGATGTGATATGAGTGTGATACATAGGCTACATGCACACACTACCAGTCAAAATTTTTTTAACAGTAAGAAAGATCCAAAGATCAGCATTTATCTGAAATAAAAAGCTTTATCTGAAATATTTTTTGGGGGGGGAATTATAGAAATTAATACTTTTATTTAGCAATGATGCTTTAAATTGATCAAAAGTGACGATAAAGACATTTATAATGCTACAAAAAAATTATATTTCAGATAAATGCTGTTCTAACTTTCTATTCATCAAAGAAACCTGAAAAAATTATACTCAGCTGTTTGCAACAATAATAATAATAATAATAAATGTTTTTTGAGCAGCAAATCAGAATATTTGAATGATTTCTGAATGATCATGTGACTTGAGTAATGATGCTAAAAATTCAGCTTTGAAATCGCATTTTAAAATATATTCAAATAGAAAAGAGTTATTTTAAATAGTAATAATATTTCACAATATTACTGCTTTTGCTGTATTTTGGATCAAATAAATGCA
>NW_015506308.1:101875-112405 GCF_001515645.1 Sinocyclocheilus grahami | reverse complement strand
GCCCATTGGTTTGTCTCCTGTATTGACAGCGTAAACATACAATCACAATACGCTATAGATGGAGCGATTAAGTATTTTGCTCCTCCTATATAAAGATCGCTTCACTCCAATTTCTTCCTCATCGGCTTTTCCCACGTTTTCACAGGTTTGCTCTGCGGTGAGTGATGCAGGCCAAAGAGCCAGGCAGGAGGAGAAAAAGAGAGTAGTTGAATCGGTAAAGTGCTTGATAGGGACTCGCAGCAGAGGCAGGCATCTAAACTATCCTAATGTGTGTGCGTGCCATGAGTGTAGAATGCGTAACACTTTTTAATAAAACTATTTTTTTGGCCAAGTCAAGACAAGTGTGTTCATAGAGGTTTCCATGGGCCAATGCGAATAAAGCTAGATTTAAATAAAAAAAGACACGATATTGTCGGACAAGATGTGATATGAGTGTGATACATAGGCTACATGCACACACTACCAGTCAAAATTTTTTTAACAGTAAGAAAGATCCAAAGATCAGCATTTATCTGAAATAAAAAGCTTTATCTGAAATATTTTTTGGGGGGGGAATTATAGAAATTAATACTTTTATTTAGCAATGATGCTTTAAATTGATCAAAAGTGACGATAAAGACATTTATAATGCTACAAAAAAATTATATTTCAGATAAATGCTGTTCTAACTTTCTATTCATCAAAGAAACCTGAAAAAATTATACTCAGCTGTTTGCAACAATAATAATAATAATAATAAATGTTTTTTGAGCAGCAAATCAGAATATTTGAACGATTTCTGAATGATCATGTGACTTGAGTAATGATGCTAAAAATTCAGCTTTGAAATCGCATTTTAAAATATATTCAAATAGAAAAGAGTTATTTTAAATAGTAATAATATTTCACAATATTACTGCTTTTGCTGTATTTTGGATCAAATAAATGCAAGCTTGGTGAGCAGAAGAGAATTCTTTAAAAAACATTAAAAAATCTCACTGTTCAAAACCTTTTGACTGGTATAGTGTGTTTCTCTGCACAGGCCCGGTGCACCCAGGACGCAATCTTCCCAGATGTCCTTCACTCCGGCGCCGGGACACCACGGACCCTGGGTGCAATAGTTCACTCAGTTCTTTCACTGCAGCTTTTAACCCACAGTTACTTCACATAGTCTTTTTAAATTATAATTGTAGAATAATGTCGTTTTCTCTATAGGCATAATTATATGTATTACATTGAATTAAGATCCCTGAAAATCTTCTACATTCTCCCCCCTCTGAGGCTTAATTAAGCCTCACTCACCTAACTTTCCCAGAGCGTTACTTCATAAATTAGGTTTCTCCGCTTTAGTACCATAGTGACTAAATGAAGTCACACAGATTCATTACCAATGAACCAATTATGCGATCACGCTCCGGAGGATATCAGAACCAAACATCTCCCCTCAAAGTTCTTGATTGGATCTGTTGCAGAAGGGAGTAAAAGATTCTGATTCCCTAACTTATTAAATATATTGGGGGTATGGTCAGTAATTCAATTTTGTCAGCATAATATATGACACAAACTCAAAATTAAAACAAAGCATGCATACGTTGTCTTTAACCCAGATACTCTGCGCATCGTAGAGGGTCACTCTTGGGGAGAGGTTAGGCTAGCCCATACACCCAGAGTATGGCTCATATCATCTTCTTCGTCCTCACTTGAGGTACTGGAACTCTCATCCAATTTTTGCAAATTCAGTTTAGTTTGTTTAGCCATCCTTCATTATATTAATCTAAATTGTCTCTTGTAATAATTTACTTATTATTTGTATATGTTATCATTTCCATTTGTTTGACTGTAGCATTAACAATTAATGTCCTTAATATAGGTAATACACAACAA
This sequence comes from Sinocyclocheilus grahami, assembly GCF_001515645.1. Lineage (NCBI taxonomy): Eukaryota > Metazoa > Chordata > Actinopteri > Cypriniformes > Cyprinidae > Sinocyclocheilus > Sinocyclocheilus grahami. The sequence goes on along the minus strand of NW_015506308.1, from coordinate 110,542 downwards.
AATAATCATTTTCTATTACTATGGTAATTCCTAAAAACATTCCTAGTTTAGCAAACCTTGCTCCTCATGTTCCAAATTTCAGATCATACCAATCCCACATTTGACTGTCTCTTCCAGCATTTGCGTTAACTTCTGCTCTTAATTTTTTATTTTAATCATAACTTCACTAAATGCTCCTCCAGGCGCAGTATTATTTGGTATAACATTGATCTCCGACCATAACACAAACTCCTCCTTTGTCTGCCAAAAGCTAATTAAGAGCTTGTCTGTTTTGCCATGTCATACTACTTGTGTACCTTTTTCGGGCGCAATTTTAACTCCCTTGTTTATTCCATGTGCTAAAATATCTGGAGCTCTGGAAGGAGTTTCTGATTTCCAAAAGTTTTTTCCCGTCGTATTACCAAATAACAGCGCATTTCCCTTTGAATTTGCCCAAATCGTGTGTTCCTTTATGAAAACACTTATATTCTTGTTTATAATTTACGCTATACCATTCTGGAATCTCTACCTTTCTTGCTGCTATTTTCATATACTGGTTCTCATCAGAATACAAATACCAATTTCCCCAGTATGGTCTACTAAAATAGTCTGTAAATTTTGAATTTCCCAAAAAATCCTAGACATTCAGCTAAACAATATGGTCTTGTAAAATCTTCTAAATGACAAACATTTGTATTAAATTTGGCACATTTTAGATAATCATGAGGATTTGGTACTGCTATTGTTTTGTTTAAAGGAGATTTGGAGCACAGCCAGCAATTTTATGTTCCTGTCTCTCTAGCTGTAAAGGTTGCCTATCTATACCACTCATTATTTTGTGCTATTTCCCATAACTCATCGCCTTTACTAATTTCCTCATCGTTTTGGATATCATCTATATTCTTTGTTCTGTTAAGACTGAAAAGTTACGTGAAGGGAAATAGGGCTGTTTTCCGTTGGTTGTATTTGGACTTGCATTATTAAATGCACTAGGCATATGATGGTCATTGTCCGTATTGCTTTGCTCATTTTTCCATTTGCGGGAGCCTCTTTACTTGGTAAAACTCGTTGTTGACCTTTCATTTTCATCTTCTTTTGTATTTTCTGTTTAAATTTTTTTCCTCTGTCTTCTTTTCGTTTGAGTACTCTACAAAGTAGTGCTTCCTTCTAATTGGATTGCTGTTGGAGTAATCCTTTCTCCTGGGTTTCTTCCACTTTTTCCTTAATATTCTCAGATATTGCTACTTAGTCACCCACGACCATGCCTCTGTCTCCTTACTAGGCTGCTGTTTTCTTGTTTCCTGTAAATAGATAGCTTTGTGTATCGCAGTTAGTTTCTTCATGCAGGTTCTTGGTTCCATTTGCAATTGTTCTAGTGGGGGTCCTTTATAGGGGCCCCTACAGAATGGCGCAGGCATGGGTCGACCCATAAGCATTTCATGCGGTGTTAGGTGTGTACTTCTGTTAATTTGCATACGATAACTCATTAATGCTAGAGGCAAAGCAGTTAAGTTTAGTACTTGCACATATTTTGTTAATTTTAGTTTTAATGGTACCATTTAATTTCTCAACCATACCCTGCGATGATCTGAACTTATTTCAGATGGTATTCCAAATCTAGGAAATACTTCTCTTGTCAGAAATGTAATCACTGTTGCTGTCCCTTCATCTGCCGATGGTACTGCTTCAACCCATCTACTAAATCTGTCTATTACCACAAGCATATACCTTTTACCTTATCATGTCACAAAATGATTAAACGGCCCTTCTGGTACTGGCATATGACCTATTGGTGTTGTTATAGCTTTTCTAATATTATGTTTGGCGCAAATTTCACAGGAGGACAAAAATTCATCCACTACTGGTTTTAAATATGGGGACCAATATCCTTGTTGTTTAATTCTCCTTATTACCTCCCCCCTCGCACAGTGATCAAATCCATGTGCATCTGGAATTAGAATGTTTAGAAGAATGGTTGGTGCAACAATTTGTCCTTCCTGAGAACGGCAGACATTTTGAGTGTCCTTTATAGCTCCTCTTTGTTGCCACATAGACTGTTCATATGAAGTTGCTTGTTCTTGTATTCGAATACTATCATCTAATTGAGGCTGTGGTTCTATTAAAACAATTGGAGCTAATTTTGTATACATATTATTATTATTATTATTCACAATCTACTATCAACATATAATTTCTTAGGCATCTGGAAAGCATTCAGCTCACTTTTGCTCAGGTTATTAATTACAAACCAACATTTCATATTCTGACAAAAATCAGCTTCATCTTGATATGCTGAAAAGAAAGTTAGTTGCTTTCCCATGCTATTATGCTGTGCAAGTGTGGCATTTATTTTTTCTTCCTGCCACAACAACAATCCCAAGTTCCCTCGTGTCCGTTATTTTAGTGGCCATAATCTGCCCTGTGGGCCCACATATTCAAATTGGGATATTATCAAAATTTGGATAACAGCTGTTTTGGCAATTTATTGCTTTGCCTTAGTGTCTCTTCAGAGACTATATTTTACTCCATTCACACACTGGCCATCATTCTCACACATTCACACCTCCCTCAGGCTATCATGTTCTTACATACTGTTCCAACAAACAAAACAAAGACATCTGCATGCAACATTTAATGACTACAGTTAATTCTGGATTCAAAACCCCTTTTTTCTGTTGGTTCTTTAAAATTTCTTTGGAAGAGCATTTTAGAGTGATCTTACCTCAACGGGCAATCTCTGGAGAATAAAACAAACTTATTTTTTATAAGCAAAAATGCTTACCTCGTGGCCACGGTCTGTGCCAATTATCCAGAGAGAGCCCGCTGCAGCTTTTCACTCCTTTGCCCTGTCTCCTGTCCTGCCGGGGTCGCCAATTATGTTGTGGAATTTTCCTTGTTCAAAAGAAATTGCTAAAGAGGTTTTGAAGATCAAACATGAATGTCATTTCTACACAGATATATATACAGTGGGCACGTCTTTAATTTATTTTTCCGTACATTTCTGCCATATGTACATTAACTGATAAGCTACCACTAAATATTGTATAAACTTAATTTGCTGTAAAGTTGCTTTGCAACGATTTGTATCGTGAAAAGCGCTATACAAAAAAACTTGAATTGAATTCTAATAATTCAACGGCCCGTTGTCAATTATTCCTTACATAATGAAATTTACTAACAATAAATACATTCAAAAATAAAACAGTTGTGAGTTGGCTGTGAGTTATGGAAAGTACATGTAGGGCTTTTATACACAGGGTGTGCCATTGTAGGTTTATCCCTCACAGGCTCATTTTCATCCAAGAAAAAATTCTAAATGCCGTCTACCCCGACTAAGGTTTAACCATTCGTCATATAAAACCCAAAACACACACAGCCACTATAAGAGATAAGAGGTGTGTTTTCTGCCCCTCAGGTCCCATTCACAAAGCTACCCCACCCTTGAGTTCATACGTGTACATGAGTAAAGTCAAAGTAAAGGTCACCCCCCCTCCACCGTCCACTAGCCTGGCTCTTTTCACTGACAAAATTGCACAACACAAATTACAAGGTATTTAACATATGACCTGGTTTACAGGGTAAGTCAGCCGGTTTTGTGAGGGGTGGGGTAATGCAGGTGTCTGTGTGTGTGTGTGTGTGTGTGTGTGTGTGTGAACAGGATCGTCAGAAGCCTGAAGATCCACCGGAGAAATGCCAATGCCATCAGAGAAACAAATGAACAAGTGTGAGTGTGTGTGTGTGTGTGTGAGAGAGAGAGGGGTTTAAGATGACACACACTAACACTCGTTCATTTGTTTCTCTGATGGCATTGGCATTTCTCCGGTGGATCTTCAGGCTTCTGACGATCCTGGTCATCTTTCATGGTGTGTGTGTGGTGTTTTATTACACACCTGGCACACACTCATCCAGGTGACCATTTACATATTTAAATATCTCTTTGTAATAATTGCCAATTCAAATGAGACTCACTGTTGCTGTTTTTTTTAAAGTCTGTTATAAAGTCTAAGATTCCTATCTATTTCATAGTTTCTAAGGCTTATTAAGTGAGCTGATAATTGACTGTTCTCTTAATTGCTGAATAGCCTACATTACTACTAGCAACACTGTGTTTGCTGTCAGGAGGTTGTTAAATTGTTTTCAGTGGAGTCTAAGAATTGTTGTTTAAATGTCATTTTTAGGTCGAAACGTCATTGTAGTTTTAATCAGGACAGAAATGTTTTCGATTTAGATGTAACAGATTGATTTGTTCAGGACTGGAGCGTCAGAGATCAGATTGTTCGACAGTGCATCGTAAAGTTTGTTCGCGTTCGTTTAGTTCTCTAGAGCTTTGCTTCATTTCTGGAGTCCTTCAGTTTACTGCAGTGAAATTCTGTTTTAACCGCTTGTTGTGTTTCTGTACAAATAATTCTGTAAAATGTGCAGGTTAAGTCCAGTTTATTTGACATTCATAACATTCTTTTTGTTAGTTGGGTGTCTATCGGTTTACTTGAGCGTATGTGGATAAAGTTGGACATACTTCCAGTAGGACTGTATACCAACTTTATATATAAAGCTGGAAGATGATTTTGTCTCCAAGATGCTTCAAGAAACCAACCTGCAAAGCTGGAGCATTGGTTGCTGTCAGACAAAAATCTCACTGGATTATTACAGTGAATGTTTGGAAATGTAAACTGATATTTCCTACTGACATGCTACAGCAAAAGATAGAAATAACTGCCTTAAAACCATTTTCTAGCTGCTGGAAATACTAGTGTTTAATCATTTCGGCCACCACTGTATATGATGAGATTCTGATGCTTGTCACATCTTTATAACAGTAGAGCAGATACTGACATAAAATGATCTAAATATCAGTGGTCGCACTATATCTCCAATAATATGTCTTATATAATAATATGATGATGAGACTCTAAAACATGACTGATGGAGAATCAAGTAAAGCTGAGCTGCTTCAGTCCAGTGAGTGTTCATCTGGAGATATTACTGCACTTATTCTGACCTTTACTTGATCAAAATCAGTCAAGATTTGACACGAGAAGAGTTTCTACAATTACACTAAAAGAGCTTTTACTGCAACTCTAAACTCTCAATCAGAGACAGAAGACATGGAGAAGATTGAGTGTGAAACGGGTTTAAACAGTCGATCATTTAGAGCCTTAGAAATGTGTATCAGCTATTGTATAGGATAAATGAGCAGCAGTAATAAACTGTGTTTTCTTTCAGAGATGGGATGGACCCTTCAGCTTCTGCGCTGCGCTCAACTCAGACGCAAGTTTTCCATTATTAAACCGGCCAAAAGGTGCGTGAGAATCAAGATCAAGCAAGATCAAGTTATCAAGCACTGATAACTTAAATGCATTTGTTTCCTTCTCAGTATAAAGCTGGAGAGCTTCACGCAGGAGCTGTCAGATTTCATGAGCTGCCCGTACAAATCAAACACAACCGAGCGCGAGCTGAACAGGTTCGTGCCTCTTTTTTAGCCTTTGGCAGATGCTTTTGTCCAAATTGATCAAATTGATGCATTGACGAGTTGATGAGCGATTGTGTTGAGGTAAGTAGACAGGATGGTGCACATTCCTTTGACATCTTCAAGTTGTGGAGTTGAAGTTATTGAGAAGCACTTTCATGTGAAACGTCACATTTAAAGAGATCATCTCATATGCGTACCTGCGAACAGTTTAGAAGAAAGATGTAATCTGATTTTCTCAGATAGGGTTTGTTCTGAAATCTTCTGAAATGTCAGTGATGCAGATTCAGTATTTATGCCAGATTTTGTACCTGGATGCACAACTTGTTAGATTCATAATCATGCACAAAAATCCCTTCATCACTCTTAAAAATAAAGGGTTTTTATTGGTATCGATGGTTCCTTGAAAAAGGAATATTTCCATTGCACAGAATGGTTTTTATAGTGAAAATAGTCTTTACACCCAGAAAAAAGTGGTTATTTTAAGTAATATTCACTACATTGATGACGCTTATAGAGCTTCTGATTGCTCATGTAAAATGAACTCTGTTTCTTTCTCTCTGTGTGCTTATGACAGAATGAAGCTGCAGTTATGCTGTAACGCCACAGGATCAATATTCCTCACCAAACACAACACATCCGTCAATCAGACCATCCCGTATGAGACGAGCACTAAAAGCACATACACAATGAATGACACCCTACACGGCATGCTGCCTGAGGTGTGTGTGTGTGTGTGTGTGTGTGTGTGTGTGTGTGATTAATGAATCTGTTTGATTGTGTGTTTGTTGATGCTGGCATAATTTGGAGCCAGATCTTTTTCACAGACATGTCCTAGCCGGAAATTCTAAATTACCTAAAATGTCCAGGCTTTGACTTTGTTTTCCTATTGCTTTCACACTCGCTGAAGGTAATGACTGAAAAGTAGTTTGACCAATAGTGTGCAGGCATTGTATAAAATCAACCAATCATAGCGTGTGAGAGTGTCTGATCTGCAGAGAACGGTCAAAGCAATTTAAATGTGACTCTGGACCACAAAACCAGTCATAAGGGGCCATTTTTAAAAATTCCTCCTCCGCAGGCCCACCTGCGAAAAGAGGCAAAATTCCATCTGGGACCGTTCACTGAAAGTTAAAGCATAGGCAAAAGTTCCTCTTGTAGGCCTAAGTGTTCTGTAGGCTGCTGATTTTTGCTCGTGTTATTGAGCTGCAACAGAATGCTTTGTAAAAAGACAGAATAAGTGTTTGTGGGGGTGGTGTCTTGTAGATGATGTTCTTCAGACCAGTTCATACTGATGCTGGGTCGTTGGCTGAAAACTGGTTTTTCAACTTTTCAGAGTAGTTGTTTTAGTCACTCTGATCTCCTTTGTTACTCAGTTTCTGGCCCGGTTGTACAAGATTTCCCACGTTTTTAAGCATCCTCTTTGGCAATGACAAAGCTGTTTGAGTTTCCCAATAAACCGTGGGTTATCATTATTGAATGACAGCAATGCCCTGGTAGGAATGCACATATCCTCACAGAAACTGACATACTGTATGAAGTTACAGTAACTGTGCGCTCGTCCAGATCGGTGGCAGCAGCTTCAAAAACAAAATTATTTGCTCAAAATTATAATTGCAATGATTGCTGAGAAATTTGTTTGCATTTCAGGTATTGCACTTTCACCATTAACCATGCGGACTCATACACAGTTTATTTTACCTTATCTAGCTCAATTCAATTCAGGTTTATTTGTATAGTGCTTTTCACAATGCAAATCGTTGCAAAGCAGCTTCACAGAAAATCTATTTAGGAGTAGCCTATCAGTAGTAATGTCAAGTTGATATCCATATGGCAGAAATATACAGTAAAAATCATGCAGTTAGTTAATGACATATATCTAATCAAACAGTGAATACTATTAATGGCAATAATTATGTTGCAAGCAAACTTGTATCAAAATTCGGTAGATTTGTATGGTCATCTCAGATCTTCATATGGGCTGGATCCAGACTGAAGCTTGTGTAATTCACCATACCTAGTTAGTTACCATTTCTTGGCAGAAACAGAGAAGCTAAAGTTATTTTTGGTATAGTTATACAGTATATTTTTACATTTTAATACATTTTAGTCTCGTCTTTTGTCGTCAATGATATTGCATGTTGATATTGTCACCTTACTGACCTTATTGTCGTCTCGACATTGCTTGTGTAATTCACCATACCTAGTTAGTTACCATTTCTTGGCAGAAACAGAGAAGCTAAAGTTATTTTTGGTATAGTTATACAGTATATTTTTACATTTTAATACATTTTAGTCTCGTCTTTTGTCGTCAATGATATTGCATGTTGATATTGTCATAGTTCGTTTACTGACCTTATTGTCGTCTCGACATCATCTCGTTTTAGTCATGGGAAAAAGCTTGTCAACGAATATTTTTCGTCAAAGTTTTCGTTAACAAAATTAAAACTAATGCATAAATTATGAAAAGAATCTCTATGAAATTGATTTATATTCCCCAATATTTAACATAAGCAACATTTTATGTATAACACAAAACTGTATAACACAAAACTATTTACGAAACTAACGTACGGCAGAAAATTGGGCGAACGGTCATTTCAACGCAAAACTTGGAATTTATCGATATGAATGTGAGCGGTGGCTACGATCAAATCTCACGTCTGAGGCCTCATTTATAAAATGTGCGTATGCACAGATTTGATCTTAGAGTGTGCATACTCTAAAATCTACGACAACGTTCATATTTATAAATACGGTCTTTGACGTGGAAAAGTACTTACTGTCACGTCAGGCTGAAATTGATTTATATTCCCCAATATTTAACATAAGCAACATTTTATGTATAACACAAAACTGTATAACACAAAACTATTTACGAAACTAACGTACGGCAGAAAATTGGGCGAACGGTCATTTCAACGCAAAACTTGGAATTTATCGATATGAATGTGAGCGGTGGCTACGATCAAATCTCACGTCTGAGGCCTCATTTATAAAATGTGCGTACGCACAGATTTGATCTTAGAGTGTGCATACTCTAAAATCTACGACAACGTTCATATTTATAAATACGGTCTTTGACGTGGAAAAGTACTTACTGTCACGTCAGGCTCTGAGCAGGCGTACGCACTTTTCCTTGTGGCAAAGTCAGAGTACTGCAGCTATTTGAAAATCTAAGCTGCAATAATAGTAAAAGCGGAGAACGTGCAAGCACCGAA
>NW_015506308.1:66472-101826 GCF_001515645.1 Sinocyclocheilus grahami | reverse complement strand
GCACTTTTCCTTGTGGCAAAGTCAGAGTACTGCAGCTATTTGAACATCTAAGCTGCAATAATAATAAAAGCGGTGTACGTGCAAGCACCGAATTCATCATAAACAACAAAGATGCAGTGTAAGAGATTAATGCAGTGTAGTCAGATTTTTAATTAACGGGAGTTTTTGTGAGATTAAACTGACCTTTTTAGTTGCCTAATGTTGAGAGTTCTTTACTCGCTTTCTGTACATTCCATGATTTGTATTATTATTATTTTATTTTACAAGAGAACTTGCGAAGTCTTGATTTACTACTAATGCGTAAAATAGAAAAAAAATGCATAAACAATTATGAAAAGAATCTCTATGAAATTGATTTATATTCCCCAATATTTAACATAAGCAACATTTTATGTATAACACAAAACTGTATAACACAAAACTATTTACGAAACTAACGTACGGCAGAAAATTGGGCGAACGGTCATTTCAACGCAAAACTTGGAATTTATCGATATGAATGTGAGCGGTGGCTACGATCAAATCTCACGTCTGAGGCCTCATTTATAAAATGTGCGTACGCACAGATTTGATCTTGGAGTGTGCGTACGCTAAAATCCACGACAACGTTCATATTTATAAAAGCGGTCTTTGACGTGGAAAAGTACTTTACCGTCAGGTCAGGGTCTGAGCAGGCGTACGCACTTTTCCTTGTGGCAAAGTCAGAGTACTGCAGCTATTTGAACATCTAAGCTGCAATAATAATAAAAGCGGTGTACGTGCAAGCACCGAATTCATCATAAACAACAAAGATGCAGTGTAAGAGATTAATGCAGTGTAGTCAGATTTTTAATTAACGGGAGTTTTTGTGAGATTAAACTGACCTTTTTAGTAGCCTAATGTTGAGAGTTCTTTACTCGCTTTCTGTACATTCCATGATTTGTATTATTATTATTTTATTTTACTAGAGAACTTGCGAAGTCTTGATTTACTACTAATGCGTAAAATAGAAAAAAAATGCATAAACACATCTCTGACTGTTTTGTCTGTGTAGTCTATAAGAATAGGCCTATGTCGTGCAATAACGGTTTTAATATATTCTATTCAATAACATTGTTAATTGTTTTTATTTATAACATCTGCTGCTTGGCTTCTGTGAAAATGAATAGTCATCCTTAAACTTTGTTTTTGTCATTTACATCAGTTATATTTGTCTAAAATACACTATATATTTTTGTGTCAGTACATTAATGGCACATTTGAGCTGCATTAGTAAACTGTGTAAATATAAAGAAATGCCAAATCACATGCAGGTTTCAGACCGGAGACTATAATCGTGTAATAATTTATTTTATTATGATATGAAACGTCCAATTTTTCTTTCAATTACGTTTTTTAAAGCTTTGCAAGAATTTCGTGATACTAAACTTTTTATTAGTTGTCATAGCAAGTGATTTTAAAAGTAGGATGGCTCACTTTTTATAAGATGACTGAAAATTTTACTTGAATTCGTAGTTTATTCTTACTTTTGGAAACCTAATTGTTTTATAATTACTATTATTATTATTATTATTTCTGTTGTTTCTAGAAGTAGTAATTTTGATAATAGTCAATAGAAAAAATATAGCCACACACACATTGTTTGTTCACAGAATAATTACACATTATTAAATAAAAAGCGTCCCCGCATGAACCTCTACCTCCGCCAGCAGGACCTCAATTTCAGACTCAGTAAAGTTTTTTTTTCTTCTTTGTGCTCGTCATTCTCAAGCATAGAAATTTGTGTAATGATTAATGATATTAATTAGGGGGCGTTTACAAGGCGGAGATCTGACACCAGTAAGCTGCGCACAATTTTAAGATCATTTGCGATTTATAAATGTCACATCCTGAAGAGAGGCGTACGCACATGTTTTTGTGCACACGTTCGTTTTCTCTGAATCGCACTTACACACTTTTGAGAAATTATCTTAGAACAAATTTAGGACGGTTTATACGCAACATTTTATAAATGAGGCCCCTGGTCTCAACTCGTGTACACAAGTTTTTGAGTTACCTGAACTTGCGTGCAGCATAGTAAATATGGTGGAGAATTCTAGAATGACAGCATTTTGTTCATTTCTATTTTCCTGACCGTCAAATGAAGCTCATTTGTCAATCGTTAACCAGTAACCGGGGGGTTACTTTGCAATTACAAGGTTAACACGTGTTTTTGGAGTAAGATCAATTTCTCTTTCATGAGATTACTTCCTCTTTTTGGCCGGGTTTCGTTTCGCCATGTCGTAAACTCTGGGGGCGTGACTTCTAAACTGGGGTGTTTTTAGGGGTGTGATATTCAAATGACGATTGTTTTCTGCCGCCACATTTATCAACGTGCGATCATTCGTAAGATGAGATTGAGCATACGAGTGTTTCATGAATCACACAAGAACTCTGTCGTAAGTTGATTTGTGCACACAGATCTGCGCTCGTTACTACCTTAGACTGATAATTGAGGCCCATTAGGAGTAATGAGAGCACAACAATAAAGATACAAGTAGATAGTACAGTAGTCAACATTTGAAGTAGATCAAAATGTTTCATCAAAGTTGTCCTAAAACCTTAAACCAAAATGCGTTCTTGTCTTAGGACAACTTTGATTAACTTTTTTGATCCACTTGAAATGTTGATTACTATATTTAATGATAAATCTGCCGGTGGACACAGCCACATATAGCATAAATGAGATTGGACCAGGAACTGAAGAAAACTCAGGGCTTAAATAAACAGGGTTAATTAACAGAACTGAAGCAGGTGCATTGAACTAATGGACAACCAAGGAGACTACAGTAACTAGAGGAACAGAACACTGAAAACAAAAACAAAACAGAACATAACCCTGACACTATCAAAAGTGATGTACATTTTTATGTGTGTGTGCAGGATTTCCCCTGGAGCGGTCGTCGTCTGGGTCGGTGTGCTGTGGTTGGCAGTGGTGGGATTCTGAAGAACAGCAGCTGTGGACGTGAGATCGACAGCGCAGACTTCGTCATACGGTAAACACATCCCATCATGCCTTGCTCCCTCAACACTTCCATCAGTAATCATGCATCCTTCCTAATAATATGAGGTTTTCTCTCTGTTTCAGGTTTAATTTGGCGTCGATTAATGACAGTGATGTTGGGCTGAAGACGGATCTGGTGACCATCAACCCCAGTCAGATTCAGAGAGAGTCAGTGTCCACACACACAAGTTAAATTAGCATTTATAGAAGCACGTTACAGATTCAATTTGATCAGATATGAGTTTAAGCTCTTAATTAGATTAGTTCTTGTTTTTAATAGTTGTTATTTCTAAATAATAATTCTAACTACAGCTTTTTGCAAAAACACATTCATTGGCCATTTTTCACATCCCTGTATAGTGGTTTGGATGCACAGTTACCATTTGGAAACTAGCTGTAACCAGGTCCTGCTCAAACTGTAAAGCTGATGATACACAGGGCAACTTTTTGAGCAATGTTGTTGAGCAAATTTGGGCAATGTTGCTGTCAACGGGCAACCAGGTGAGACACATGGTCCACGACCGATTTAAGGTATCCAGCTAGAAAGTTGTTACCCATTCTCAATGGACAAGTGCCCAAGCAACATTGTTGCCCTGAAAAATTGCTCAAAAAGTTGCCCCGTGTATCATCAGCCTAAATCTGTAACATTTGTAGACCTTATATAGCTCTGGTCCATTTCAGCACTGCATTCGATGTGTTTGGTCTTCTGTTTTGTATTTCCACTGTTTTGTATTTAGAGGTCGACCAATAGTGGATTTTACCGATACCGATAGCTAGGTTGGACCACACTGGCCGATACCGATTAATCATCCAATAGTTTTTCAAATGGATACTGAACAAAAACTAAAATAGTGCTTTACTATTAAAAAAAAACTGAACTGAACTGAACCATACTTTGTAAATTAATAAAAGTATGAATATCAATTATTGATCATTAAAGTTAATTCATAGTTTATTAACTTATGTTAACAGAAAAATGTAAGTTTAAAAATGTATTAGTAATAGTAAATGTTGATTAACACACTCTAACAAGGAACAATACTTATCCAACTTTCATTCATCTTAATGTTACAAATGGACTCTTATTGTAAAGTTTTCCCATTTAATTTCAACAGTCATGCTTAAAGATGGCCATCTTTAAATGTCTACACAAAGGCCATAGAATTGAAATTACATACATATGGATATTGTATGTATACAACAATTAGACTTTATTAGAGCCACAGAAAGACAAATGTTTCACTGATAAACGATTTTACAGCCTAGGGTGAAGTCATTATGTACATTAGCAACAATTTTGGACAAATATAATGTAATTTCATGGAAAACTATGTGAATGGCGCACTGTGGTGTGGCAGGATTTTCGGTCGGCTGCATTTAAATCCACGTCTGAAGTTTCCTGCTCGTGTCACGTGTCAAAACAAACAACTCAAGGTGTCAGTGATTTCCGCCTCTAGAGTCCGCTCTTGTACTGTATAGTAACAGCAGACCCTTCTCAGCCTCCCCAAAAAGGGTGGCAACCCTGGATTTTTGCCTTTAACCAATAGTTCCAGCAATCAACTATTGGTGCCGATTAATCGACAAAACCGATCAATCGGTCAACCTCTAGTTTAAAAAGAAACTAGATCTTAAAGATCTTAAAATTCATCAGTGCCTTTGTTTTGTCAGGGTGTAAAACAAAAATAGTGCTTTAAATGGGAGCACTGGGGAAGTATTCAGCTACACCCGGTCCAAAAAAAAAAAATACTATGGAAGTCACTGGGGACTAAGGATGTCATGAGAACCGATACTACGCTACCAAGTCGTTATAAACATTTTAAAATTCTGCCGGTACTTGTTTTTCTTCAGTAGCGTAAGTACCGATGGTACCGAAGGTAGCGACTAGCGAGGCTGCAATTTTTCTGGAACTGACGGGGGACTGGCAGAGCATACGACTGGAACTGTTTCAGTCAGTCCTCAAAGGGTAAAGAAGAAGCAAAAATGCCTTCAAGCACACAGAAGAACTACACGTGGAAGATGGTGATGATATATGAATATGATTATGTGAGATTTAAATGAGTGTGCAGCTCTGAAAGCATGAGCTCTGCATATGATCACACACACACACATAGTTACAGCTTGTTCATTCCTTGTACCGTCCGCGGATTATCCTTATTAACATTATTGGCTAATGTAACTGGTTTAAATAATTGTTGTTTATGTTAATGGTTTTAAAAAATATTTTTGGCCTGCCAGTATGTCAGTGAATCTAAACGAATGCTTGCATTCCGAGTATAGGTGTGTGCGTGCGCGAGTGCGTGCATGTTTTGGTATCGTGACATCCCTACTGGGGACCAGCAACTGTTTGAATTAGAAGGGCTGCATGTTGAGCAGACCAAAAGGAATCACAGAGGTGGCGGCTGACAAGAGGCTGAGCATCCTCTGGAAAGCCCCAAAGGGATGAACAGTCCCTACTTTGAACAACGCTGCCAATCACTGAATAGTCAGGGAATTTTCCAGCATATCCCAAGCCTGCATTTGGGCTGAATCGATAAACGTCCCCAGAAAGACCACTCTCTATCTGGGAGACAAACAGCTCTTGGCTAAGTTGAATTTCACCCCAAGACGCTCCAGATAGCTGAGCAGCAGCTACCTTTGAGCGATGAGTTCCCATTCTGATCTGGCTAACACCAGCCAATAGTCGAGGTAATTGAGAATGTGGATTCCCATCTGTCTTAGAGGGGAAAGAGCTGCATTCATGCATTTCGTAAAAGTGCATGGGGCCAGAGACAGTCCGAATGGCAGGATGTGTATTGATAGGCCACTCCCTTGAATGCGAATCTCAAGAACGGTCTGTGATGGTGGGCTATCTGGATGTGAAAGTAAGCTTTCAGATCAACCAATAGAAACCAGTCCTCAGGGCCTATTTGCACGAGGATCTGTTTCAAAGTTAACATCCTGAACGGCCGTCTCATAAGAGAGTCATTCAGATGTCTGAGATTGAGGATGGGTCTGAGCCCACCATCCTTTTTGGGAATGAGGTACCGGCTGTAAAGCCTGACCTGCTGTTCACTAGAGGAACCATTTGCTCCTTTTGCAAGCAGTCTTTGTACTTTGTACCAGAGAACGTGAGCATCGTTGTCCCCTACCGAAATCTTGATAATACCTCTGAAATGAGGTGGTCTGCAAGGAACTGACGCGAGTTGCCTCATTCTATGGTTTTCAGAACCCATATTTACACGTCCAGGATTGCTTTCCAAGCCCGAGTCCAGTTGGTAAGAGGTTATAATTTTCAAATAACAGTTCACGGCATGGGGGCGGGGAAATAATATTTGCGGGGAACTTTATTTTGAATGAAGAGAGAAAACCTGCACTTAACTTTTTTTATTGCTTTTTCCCCATATACATACAATATATAAATAAACACATCCAATTTGACGTAATACAACAAGAGACAGAACAAATCAGACAGAAACAGGAAGGAGGAACTAATAATCAGGATTACATTTAACTTAGTACTGTTGAATGCTTTAAAGTAGCAATTTCTTTAACATATTTTTCCCTATTCCTTCCCCCCTCCAGCTCCAACTCACCCCATCAGCAACAACACCATCAACAATGATAATAATAATAATAAAGATTGATAAAATTTGGCCATTGATGATGCTACCTACACTTATACCTGAGGGCAGAAAGAGGACCACACCCATGGAGATATTTACTGTGAAAGTTTTCACTCAGAAATTGCTAGTAAATTTCACAAATAAT
The DNA here is from genome assembly GCF_001515645.1 of Sinocyclocheilus grahami. Lineage (NCBI taxonomy): Eukaryota > Metazoa > Chordata > Actinopteri > Cypriniformes > Cyprinidae > Sinocyclocheilus > Sinocyclocheilus grahami. The sequence continues at coordinate 95,057 of NW_015506308.1, read as the reverse complement.
TATAAAGAAATGGAAAGTAATATAAAATTATTGGTGAAATTTCAAGTCGAAAGACTGAAGTAGTATTTTTTGGTAAAAACATACTTTTTTACAGTGAAGTCTGCTGTACTTGTATTCCTGCTAATTTGTAAGCATTTAAACATCAAAACAAACATGTTAATAAATCTGTTCTCTACAGGTAAACTGCAACATTATGAGAACTAGTTTAGTTCTAAACTAGTGCTGAGTTAAACATTATCACATTAACAATACAGTCATTGGTCACAATCTTGCAGCCATGAAGCATGCTCATGATGCCAACACTATTCAAATATTAACATACTAATTTATTTTCAAAATTTTGTTTGTTGACATTAACATTAATCAACATTACTATATGCTATAAACATTTAACATTAACAAATAGAAAAAATTCACTGTGCTTGATTATCTAGTGCTCTGTCAGTAGATATTTAGAGCGTTTATTAGAAACTCTGTCTGTGTGTGTAGATACAAAGACCTGGAGAAGAAACCGAACCCATTGGTGGAGCGGGTCAGTGTGTACGGAAACGCCTCCCTCGTTATGCCCGCCTTTGCCTACACATTCTGCACTGGACTGTCAATCAAAACTCTCAAAGCCCTCCATCCAATCAGACCTCAGCAGCCGGTGGTGTTCTTCAGCCCGTATTACCTGCAGACACTGGACCGTTTCTGGAAGGGGCGTGGCCTGAAGTCGATCCGCCTCTCCTCTGGGTTTATGTTAATTAGCACGGCACTAGAACTGTGTGAGCATGTGCATGTTTACGGATTCTGGCCGTTTGACACCGACCTGCAGGACAATCCGGTTCCATATCATTATTACGACCTAAGAAGACCAAGCAAACGCATGCACAAAATGCCGGAGGAGTTTGTGCGGCTTCTGCAGCTCCACAGCCAGGGGGCGCTGACACTGCACCTGCGGCCCTGCTCCTCAGACGCAAGCTGATATCTACACGCATAATAAAATATATTAGAGATTGAAGGTTCTAAGGAACCTCAAATGCAAACTGTGTGTGTTTTGCTTCAAGAGAGCAACCATACATTTGTGTTGTTTTACTTTTAGTTTTACATTCATTTATAATCATTTATCATTTAATAATTTTAGTATTCCATTTAATCATACAATCAGGGGTGGCACTTGGGGTGGGCTAAGGGGGCCGAAGCCCCATATGTTTTCAGTAAAGCCCTGAATGTTTTTATAATCATGCCTTGTGCGCATCATCACTGAGTAGCTTATGATTATAGGGGTCACGGCTGTGGTGGGGGGGGGTTCCCCAGCGAGGCCAGCCTAAAAAGACGCTCAGGACAGTTGACGGGCCACTGTTGCGCATCGTCACGAAAGCTTATCAATTGCATGATGACTGAGAACTGATGTTCCGTTCAAGTTAATTTATTTATTACATACATATTTCTAGCTGCCTTTTTAGCGCACATTGTACATGGTTTCCATATTATGACTATTTCATGCGCTGGTTACTTATCTGTCATAAAAGCGCTTTAATATTATATTTAATATTATATTTATTTTTGCAATAAGTTCAATAATTTGCAGATAATAGCATTTTTTATTTAATAATTTCTTGTATGCACTATTTAAAGCAGATGTAACCTCCTAACACCCACTGTCTCTTAAAGTGACCGCGCCTAATTTACTAGCTGCTGTCGGTGTACTTAATATTAATCCAAGAAGTTAAATGAAAGAAAATCACTCTAAACTATTTACTGAATTACTTTGTAGTTTTAACAAGAATTTATCTATATTTAATTTATGCACAGTGAAGACTATGCAATGCTCTTTTACATTTGCTTATTCGGTTTCTGTACCTAGACACCTACAAACATTAAAAAACTTAAGCATTGTTTAATTTGTATCTTTGTTCTATTTATTTATTTGTGCTACACTCTTAAAAATAAAGGTGCTTCACGATGCCATAGAAGAACCTTTTCGTCTAAATGGTTCTATAAAGAACTTTTAACATCTGAAGAACCTTTCTGTTTCACAAATGGTTCTTTGTGGCGAAAGAAGGTTCTTCAGATTATAAAAAGGTAAGAAAGAGATGGTTCTTTAAAGAACCTTTGACTGAATGGTTCTTTGTGGAACCAAAAATGGTTCTTCTATGGCATCGCTTGAAGAACCTTTTGAAGCACCTTTATTTTTAAGAGTGTATTTACACAATTTCAAACAGGGCCCACAGGTACAACCTGCACCAGGGCCCCGCAAACCCCAGCTACGGCCCTGACTACAACATTCCCTAAAGGCAAAATATTTTACTGGACAAGAGGCTGAGCATCCTCTGGAAAGCCCCAAAGGGATGAACAGTCCCTACTTTGAACAACGCTGCCAATCACTGAATAGTCAGGGAATTTTCCAGCATATCCCAAGCCTGCATTTGGGCTGAATCGATAAACGTCCCCAGAAAGACCACTCTCTATCTGGGAGACAAACAGCTCTTGGCTAAGTTGAATTTCACCCCAAGACGCTCCAGATAGCTGAGCAGCAGCTACCTTTGAGCGATGAGTTCCCATTCTGATCTGGCTAACACCAGCCAATAGTCGAGGTAATTGAGAATGTGGATTCCCATCTGTCTTAGAGGGGAAAGAGCTGCATTCATGCATTTCGTAAAAGTGCATGGGGCCAGAGACAGTCCGAATGGCAGGATGTGTATTGATAGGCCACTCCCTTGAATGCGAATCTCAAGAACGGTCTGTGATGGTGGGCTATCTGGATGTGAAAGTAAGCTTCCAGTAAGCTTTCAGATCAACCAATAGAAACCAGTCCTCAGGGCCTATTTGCACGAGGATCTGTTTCAAAGTTAACATCCTGAACGGCCATCTCATAAGAGAGTCATTCAGATGTCTGAGATTGAGGATGGGTCTGAGCCCACCATCCTTTTTGGGAATGAGGTACCGGCTGTAAAGCCTGACCTGCTGTTCACTAGAGGAACCATTTGCTCCTTTTGCAAGCAGTCTTTGTACTTTGTACCAGAGAACGTGAGCATCGTTGTCCCCTACCGAAATCTTGATAATACCTCTGAAATTAGGTGGTCTGCAAGGACCTGACGCGAGTTGCCTCATTCTATGGTTTTCAGAACCCATCTTTACACGTCCGGGATTGCTTTCCAAGCCCGAGTCCAGTTGGTAAGAGGTTATAATTTTCAAATAACAGTTCACGGCATGGGGCGGGGAAATAATATTTGCGGGGAACTTTATTTTGAATGAAGAGAGAAAACCTGCACTTAACTTTTTTTATTGCTTTTTCCCCATATACATACAATATATAAATAAACACATCCAATTTGACGTAATACAACAAGAGACAGAACAAATCAGACAGAAACAGGAAGGAGGAACTAATAATCAGGATTACATTTAACTTAGTACTGTTGAATGCTTTAAAGTAGCAATTTCTTTAACATATTTTTCCCTATTCCTTCCCCCCTCCAGCTCCAACTCACCCCATCAGCAACAACACCATCAACAATGATAATAATAATAATAAAGATTGATAAAATTTGGCCATTGATGATGCTACCTACACTTATACCTGAGGGCAGAAAGAGGACCACACCCACGGAGATATTTACTGTGAAAGTTTTCACTCAGAAATTGCTAGTAAATTTCACAAATAATTATAAAGAAATGGAAAGTAATATAAAATTATTGGTGAAATTTCAAGTCGAAAGACTGAAGTAGTATTTTTTGGTAAAAACATACTTTTTTACAGTGAAGTCTGCTGTACTTGTATTCCTGCTAATTTGTAAGCATTTAAACATCAAAACAAACATGTTAATAAATCTGTTCTCTACAGGTAAACTGCAACATTATGAGAACTAGTTTAGTTCTAAACTAGTGCTGAGTTAAACATTATCACATTAACAATACAGTCATTGGTCACAATCTTGCAGCCATGAAGCATGCTCATGATGCCAACACTATTCAAATATTAACATACTAATTTATTTTCTAAATTTTGTTTGTTGACATTAACATTAATCAACATTACTATATGCTATAAACATTTAACATTAACAAATAGAAAAAATTCACTGTGCTTGATTATCTAGTGCTCTGTCAGTAGATATTTAGAGCGTTTATTAGAAACTCTGTCTGTGTGTGTAGATACAAAGACCTGGAGAAGAAACCGAACCCATTGGTGGAGCGGGTCAGTGTGTACGGAAACGCCTCCCTCGTTATGCCCGCCTTTGCCTACACCTTCTGCACTGGACTGTCAATCAAAACTCTCAAAGCCCTCCATCCAATCAGACCTCAGCAGCCGGTGGTGTTCTTCAGCCCGTATTACCTGCAGACACTGGACCGTTTCTGGAAGGGGCGTGGCCTGAAGTCGATCCGCCTCTCCTCTGGGTTTATGTTAATTAGCACGGCACTAGAACTGTGTGAGCATGTGCATGTTTACGGATTCTGGCCGTTTGACACCGACCTGCAGGACAATCCGGTTCCATATCATTATTACGACCTAAGAAGACCAAGCAAACGCATGCACAAAATGCCGGAGGAGTTTGTGCGGCTTCTGCAGCTCCACAGCCAGGGGGCGCTGACACTGCACCTGCGGCCCTGCTCCTCAGACGCAAGCTGATATCTACACGCATAATAAAATATATTAGAGATTGAAGGTTCTAAGGAACCTCAAATGCAAACTGTGTGTGTTTTGCTTCAAGAGAGCAACCATACATTTGTGTTGTTTTACTTTTAGTTTTACATTCATTTATAATCATTTATCATTTAATAATTTTAGTATTCCATTTAATCATACAATCAGGGGTGGCACTTGGGGTGGGCTAAGGGGGCCGAAGCCCCATATGTTTTCAGTAAAGCCCTGAATGTTTTTATAATCATGCCTTGTGCGCATCATCACTGAGTAGCTTATGATTATAGGGGTCACGGCTGTGGTGGGGGGGGGTTCCCCAGCGAGGCCAGCCTAAAAAGACGCTCAGGACAGTTGACGGGCCACTGTTGCGCATCGTCACGAAAGCTTATCAATTGCATGATGACTGAGAACTGATGTTCCGTTCAAGTTAATTTATTTATTACATACATATTTCTAGCTGCCTTTTTAGCGCACATTGTACATGGTTTCCATATTATGACTATTTCATGCGCTGGTTACTTATCTGTCATAAAAGCGCTTTAATATTATATTTAATATTATATTTATTTTTGCAATAAGTTCAATAATTTGCAGATAATAGCATTTTTTATTTAATAATTTCTTGTATGCACTATTTAAAGCAGATGTAACCTCCTAACACCCACTGTCTCTTAAAGTGACCGCGCCTAATTTACTAGCTGCTGTCGGTGTACTTAATATTAATCCAAGAAGTTAAATGAAAGAAAATCACTCTAAACTATTTACTGAATTACTTTGTAGTTTTAACAAGAATTTATCTATATTTAATTTATGCACAGTGAAGACTATGCAATGCTCTTTTACATTTGCTTATTCGGTTTCTGTACCTAGACACCTACAAACATTAAAAAACTTAAGCATTGTTTAATTTGTATCTTTGTTCTATTTATTTATTTGTGCTACACTCTTAAAAATAAAGGTGCTTCACGATGCCATAGAAGAACCTTTTCGTCTAAATGGTTCTATAAAGAACTTTTAACATCTGAAGAACCTTTCTGTTTCACAAATGGTTCTTTGTGGTGAAAGAAGGTTCTTCAGATTACAAAAAGGTAAGCAAGAGATGGTTCTTTAAAGAACCTTTGACTGAATGGTTCTTTGTGGAACCAAAAATGGTTCTTCTATGGCATCGCTTGAAGAACCTTTTGAAGCACCTTTATTTTTAAGAGTGTATTTACACAATTTCAAACAGGGCCCACAGGTACAACCTGCACCAGGGCCCCGCAAACCCCAGCTACGGCCCTGACTACAACATTCCCTAAAGGCAAAATATTTTACTGAATAGTATCAATCATACCAATAAAAAAAACTTTTAAAATTTAAAAAAAAAACTCTCACACAAATCCTTAGACGGAGTAGGGGGAAAAAATATGAATAGATGCACTCAGTACCTTATCTATGGTTGCAAATAATACCTTAGGGTTATTTACATTATGCGAAATAATTTGTGAGAAATATAAAGATCTAATGGCTTTAACAGCATTTTTTCAAAGATTCTGAAAAAATATCATAAAACACTTGCAATTTATCTTTAAGCCACTTACGCTCAGCAAACAACAAACCTACAAACATAATGGTGCGCAAATCCAGAGACCCTCTGTGATAGGTTAAAGGAATTAACCACATTCAAAAATTCTTTGGTCATAGGTTTACAAGGACAACAGACATGGATATTAAAATCACCTATAATCAAAATTCTGTCAGCAGATGCAACAACCACTGTTAAAAAACTCATAAAATTCATCAAGAAAATCCTTATAACTAGGAGGCCTATATATATCAAGGCACAAACTATCGGCAATGGAAAATCAATCTTCATTAATTGAACTTCAAAGCTCTTAAAACCTTCATCGGCACCAGAAACATGCGTGGCTGTTCAACAAACAGCTTCAAATCGCAAGCTACACACATCCAAAGCAAAGTTGTGCATTTCTGCAGCAACACAGAGCAGCATTTCGTTACTGAATGATGCATTTTTGAATGAATCAGTTGAATGAATGACTCTACTGCTTTGTTCAAGTCATGTCAGATAGATCGTATTTACGAGTTGAACACACATGAATGCCACCATTAAGTCATTATTATGAGTGGGAAACTTGAAGTTTTCTTTAAGCCCAGAGTTTCCGAGTTGGGGGTGTGTCAGTGAGAAAACATGTCGGATGCGATGTTGAAATTAATAAAATGATTTTTTTGTCATGTACAATAAAACTATATAAGTTACATATAAAAAATATTATATTAGTGTATAATTCCATAGAATATATAATGATTCAGTTTACATCACCTTCATACATTGAATAAAAACAGAAAAAAGCAAAAACATGATGCACGTTCTTTATTCATAATTTTGTAGATGTAGAGTTAAAAATCATTTAATTTTACGTAGAAAAGATAAATCGCTCTTGTTCCGACCAAAGTGACTTGAACACACCTGACACCATAATTACGACTTGTCAACTCATAAATGCGAACTTTCCAGAAGGACTTGAATGCACAATAAGACTTATTAAGATAGTGGCTTGCCGCCACCTACTGGCAATTTTAGTTTAATATATATTTTAAAGGTATCATTCAATTTTTTTCAATTTTTTTCTATTTCTATATTCCTAATTTTTTATTTAAAACAATCTCATAACATTATTTATGCAATTTGTAAGTGCAGTCTAAATCCATATACAAGAGCTCCTTAAAAATATGTGTATGAAGCATGCGTGCTTAATTATACTTGGCTCTTTCAAATAACAAAGCCGCTTTGCCAATGTAACTTTTAAAGGCATTGTAGTCTACTCTCCCAGGAAACAGTCCTCCATAAAATGCGCTGTACACATCTGAATATTTGGGTTGAACTGTTGTGGAACAGTGTTGTAAATACAACATTTGGGCGGCGTTATGCAAATCTTCCCACACAGTGACGTAGACATGTGGGGGCGTGTTTGAACGAGGCGTTTTAGGAGGGCGTGGATCAGTCTTAACTTTTATAAAGAATATCTCTTTGGGTTTGAGACTTTAGTCTTTGCAACTTTAGGGATCTTATCTATTCACGAGCTGCTTGTAACACTCCAAAGAGAAAGGAAAACTTAAAAATCGCATCATATGACCCCTTTAAAATTTCTATTTAGTTTTGTTATTTGACATATTTCTGTTTCACAAAGAAATGTGCAGCATTTTGTCCAAGCAATAATAAAAGGACACCTTTTCCTTTATAATTTGTCTTAAATCTAATTTTTTTTTTAGAAAAAATCATGAGAAAATCGAATCGTGATATCAGTATTGTGAATCGAATCATGAGTTGAGTGAATTATTACATCCCTACTAAGCAGTGACCTTGAAATTTAGGAAATTATAGGTTGTTCTCAAATTTTGATCTCTACTGTACATACAAATTCCTGCTTCTAGCTGCCTTTTCAGGGCATCCCGTAAAGGGAATCAGCACGCAATCTATATGGCTGGCCCATGATAATTATGATGTGCTGGGTACTGATCTTTCATAAAAGTGCTTTAATATTATATTTATTTTTGCAATAAGTTCAATAATTTGCAGATAATAGCATTTTTTATTTAATAATTTCTTGTATGCACTATTTAAAGCAGATGTAACCTCCTAACACCCACTGTCTCTTAAAGTGACCGCGCCTAATTTACTAGCTGCTGTCGGTGTACTTAATATTAATCCAAGAAGTTAAATGAAAGAAAATCACTCTAAACTATTTACTGAATTACTTTGTAGTTTTAACAAGAATTTATCTATATTTAATTTATGCACAGTGAAGACTATGCAATGCTCTTTTACATTTGCTTATTCGGTTTCTGTACCTAGACACCTACAAACATTAAAAAACTTAAGCATTGTTTAATTTGTATCTTTGTTCTATTTATTTATTTGTGCTACACTCTTAAAAATAAAGGTGCTTCACGATGCCATAGAAGAACCTTTTCGTCTAAATGGTTCTATAAAGAACTTTTAACATCTGAAGAACCTTTCTGTTTCACAAATGGTTCTTTGTGGTGAAAGAAGGTTCTTCAGATTACAAAAAGGTAAGCAAGAGATGGTTCTTTAAAGAACCTTTGACTGAATGGTTCTTTGTGGAACCAAAAATGGTTCTTCTATGGCATCGCTTGAAGAACCTTTTGAAGCACCTTTATTTTTAAGAGTGTATTTACACAATTTCAAACAGGGCCCACAGGTACAACCTGCACCAGGGCCCCGCAAACCCCAGCTACGGCCCTGACTACAACATTCCCTAAAGGCAAAATATTTTACTGAATAGTATCAATCATACCAATGAAAATTTAAAAAAAAAACTCTCACACAAATCCTTAGACGGAGTAGGGGGAAAAAATATGAATAGATGCACTCAGTACCTTATCTATGGTTGCAAATAATACCTTAGGGTTATTTACATTATGCGAAATAATTTGTGAGAAATATAAAGATCTAATGGCTTTAACAGCATTTTTTCAAAGATTCTGAAAAAATATCATAAAACACTTGCAATTTATCTTTAAGCCACTTACGCTCAGCAAACAACAAACCTACAAACATAATGGTGCGCAAATCCAGAGACCCTCTGTGATAGGTTAAAGGAATTAACCACATTCAAAAATTCTTTGGTCATAGGTTTACAAGGACAACAGACATGGATATTAAAATCACCTATAATCAAAATTCTGTCAGCAGATGCAACAACCACTGTTAAAAAACTCATAAAATTCATCAAGAAAATCCTTATAACTAGGAGGCCTATATATATCAAGGCACAAACTATCGGCAATGGAAAATCAATCTTCATTAATTGAACTTCAAAGCTCTTAAAACCTTCATCGGCACCAGAAACATGCGTGGCTGTTCAACAAACAGCTTCAAATCGCAAGCTACACACATCCAAAGCAAAGTTGTGCATTTCTGCAGCAACACAGAGCAGCATTTCGTTACTGAATGATGCATTTTTGAATGAATCAGTTGAATGAATGACTCTACTGCTTTGTTCAAGTCATGTCAGATAGATCGTATTTACGAGTTGAACACACATGAATGCCACCATTAAGTCATTATTATGAGTGGGAAACTTGAAGTTTTCTTTAAGCCCAGAGTTTCCGAGTTGGGGGTGTGTCAGTGAGAAAACATGTCGGATGCGATGTTGAAATTAATAAAATGATTTTTTTGTCATGTACAATAAAACTATATAAGTTACATATAAAAAATATTATATTAGTGTATAATTCCATAGAATATATAATGATTCAGTTTACATCACCTTCATACATTGAATAAAAACAGAAAAAAGCAAAAACATGATGCACGTTCTTTATTCATAATTTTGTAGATGTAGAGTTAAAAATCATTTAATTTTACGTAGAAAAGATAAATCGCTCTTGTTCCGACCAAAGTGACTTGAACACACCTGACACCATAATTACGACTTGTCAACTCATAAATGCGAACTTTCCAGAAGGACTTGAATGCACAATAAGACTTATTAAGATAGTGGCTTGCCGCCACCTACTGGCAATTTTAGTTTAATATATATTTTAAAGGTATCATTCAATTTTTTTCAATTTTTTTCTATTTCTATATTCCTAATTTTTTATTTAAAACAATCTCATAACATTATTTATGCAATTTGTAAGTGCAGTCTAAATCCATATACAAGAGCTCCTTAAAAATATGTGTATGAAGCATGCGTGCTTAATTATACTTGGCTCTTTCAAATAACAAAGCCGCTTTGCCAATGTAACTTTTAAACATATTTTATTTGAAGTATGTCCTGTGTATTCTGACACATACATGGATGTCTCTGGGCTAAGCCCCGGATATCCACTCACTCTAGAACCGCTCCAATATAATCATTTATAATAATCAATTTAACTATTTATATACAAGATTCATTAATTGATTAGTCATTTATATTATTCTTTTTTAATATTATTTTTCCATTGTTGTTTAGTCTTATGACTGTGGTTTCTGTTTGTCTTCATGAGTAAGAGATACGAGGGGAAAGTTTATGGGAATTCAAGGTTTATGGGATGTTTTTGTGAAGCAGTTTGGTAGAACTGTTCTTGTTGGATTTGTGTTCATCAGACGAAGTCTGAGCATTGAGACATACACAACTAAGACTAATAAACTCTGCTACTTTTAAACAGGCTTTAGTCGTATTTGATTAGTATCAATAACTGTGTAAATCGCTCCAGGTGCCATCATGCTGGCTTGAACGCTTTCCATCTCTAGCGTTCCGCTTTGTGTTTAAATCTGAACTTAAATCTGTTAATTTTTGAAAGAAGTTTCTTCTGCTCACCAATGCTGCATTTATTTAATAAAAAACACAGTAAAAACAGTAAAATTATTAAATCTTATTACGGTTTTCCTTTTCATCAAATAGCTGTTTTCTGTTTTACTGTATTTGAAAATGTATTAAATGTCTTTTTTTAAGATTTGTTTTTGGCATTTTCAACCTTAGATAGGATAGTGTAGAGTCGGCAGGAAGCAAAGTAGGATAGAGAGAGGGAGAGCGGGATCGGGAAAGGGATTCGAACTCGGGACGCAACGCGTTATACGTCAGCGCACTGCCCACTAGGATATCAGTGCTGATTTAATTTTTTCTAACTACATTTTATTTTTCCGGATTCTTTGATGAATAAAAAGTTCAAAAGAACAGCATTTATTTGAAATCTTTTGTAACATTCTAAATGTATTTACTGTAACTTTTGATTACAGTTTTTTTTTAATGCTTACACACAGTTTTTGAAACTATGGCTCCATTTCTCAAAACTCTACACACAAAACCACAAAACGTCACACACATCTTGAAAAAGCAAACCCTTCTTGGAAAATTATTTTAACTCTTCTAAAAATGTTATTTTTGCATAGTAAACACAAACATAAAATAATTAGCCACATACATGCCAAACTACACACAGATGTGAAAAATGTAAAACACTGCTCTCGTGAGTCTTTTGCTTGTTCAGAGTGCAGTGGAGCACAGGAGTTTGTTACAGCACTCACACATACTGTACATGCATATGCACATATACACTGTATATACACACTGATGAATTTTACAGTTATGCTACTGAACTGAATTAATACTGATCTGACTTGAGCTGTAGAATGACACTATTGACTTGTTAGAGCTGCTTTTCAGCAGAATGTGAATTTGATACTATTGTGAAGCTGCTGTGAAACAATATTGTATAAAGGACTTTAGAAATAAAGTTGACTTTCTGACTTGGCTGGTATGCATATTCTGTATAGATAGATAGATATGCATACAACACAGATACAACACAGATGCATATTCAGTGTGTGTGTGTATATATATGTGTGTGAGTATGTATATGTATCTCTCTCTATCTCTCTGAATATACAGTATATACAGGATATGCATATAAGCCAAGTCAGAAAGTTAACTATTTCTAAAGTGCTTTATACAATATAGATACCCTGTAAGCAGAAATGCAAGGCAGACTGTGCTTGTCGGAAGGAAGGACTTTGTAGAAAACGAAGCGTTTTAGAGAGGCGGGGCATAGAGGACCTACAATAATGTACAGTATTTGAAAAATAATGTGTTTTTTGAACATTAAAGCATGTCAGCATATTCTGTTACACCAAATACACAAAATAATGATCTTTAAAAAAGCATCATATGACCCCTTTAATTGATGCTCGCGCCCCCCACAGGTTGAAACCCCCTGCTCTAGACCGTGCGTACGCACTCTTTTACTGGCGTAATAGCGAAGCCTAATGATTTCAGACTCTCTTTTCCTTTCAATATACACATTTAGATTAAATATTCTGCTCATTAATGGAGTTAAGCATTGACATTACATAAAGTCATTATTCAAAAGTTAAACAAAAACGTATGAAATTACATATTTAGACATATCCCAGACAGCAACATACTGTTGGCCCAGATCCGGCCCACATCTGGCCCATGTGAAATCCATGCGGGCCAGATGTGGGCCGAAACTGTCTGCTGTCTGGGATTTCTAGTGGATGCACTGTTTTTTTTAAATCACTTTTCTTGTTGCATGCTGTTTTAATGGCAGCGAGGAGTGCTAGGCACACAGTAATGTTTCTTTACTGCAGATCTTATGTTAAGATTTTTTTTTTTTTTAGCAAGAACATCAACGATGCGCACTTACTTCGATATTGTGGCAGACACTGCTGGATTCGGTGGTCGAACGGTCCACTGGCAAGTTTAAATAGGTCTGAATATATTTGCTTACTGCACAACCAAGGCTGCACGGAAGTGTTTATTTCACAAACATTCAGAATTATGAAAATAGCATTGTGATTGAAGGATAGAATCTGAAGCAAACGATAAGATTTGCACGTTTCTTTTTTATAATATTTTGTCAGTGACGCCGCGTCAGACAATTATGTGCACTTATTTACACACACCGTATTTCTGATTCAACTATAGCCTATTTAAATATCCTAAAACATTTAATTTGTTTAAAACAATTATATACTGCTTTGGCCAGTGGAAAAGAACGAGATCCACTCTATTCTAAAAAGATTCTACGAGAAGTATTTTATACAATTTTGTTTTTACATTCATTTTGATATATTTATCCAAAAGACTATAGATGCAATGATACATATCTACACTACCAGTTAAAAAAAATGTGAACAGTAAGATTTGTAACGTTTTTTAATGAAGTCTCTTCTGCTTATCAAGCCTGGATTTAATACACGAGTTTCACAATTTGAGTTGAATTACTGAAATAAATGAACTTCTTCACGACATTCTAATTTATTGAGATGCACCTGTAGTTTTTGTGTGTGTTTGTGTGTGTGGGGGGGGGGGGGGTTATAGAAATTAATACTTTTAGCAAGGATGCTTTAAATTGATTTTAAAATGATGATAAAGACATTTATAATGTTAAAAAATATTTATATTTCAGATAAATGCTGTTCTTGCTTCCGAACATTCTATTCATCAAAGAAACCTGAACAATTTCTACTCAGCTGTTTTCAACATAATAATAATAATAATAATAATAATAATAATGTTTCTCGAGCAGCAGATCAGCATATTATACTGATTTCTGAAGATCATGTGACACTGAAGACTGGAGGAATGATGCTGGAAATACAGCGTTGAAATCACAATAAATTACATTTTAAAATATATTTAAATAGAAAACAGTTCTTTTAAATAGTAATAATATTTCACAATATTACTGCTTTTTCTGTATTTTGGATTAAATAAATGCAGGCTTGGTGAGCAGAAGAGACTTCTTTAAAAAACATTATAGATCTTACTCTTCAAAAACTATTGACTGGTATATATATATATATATATATACACACATGCCTGAGAAAGCAGTCATATTATAATATTAACGCCTTTAATTCTAGCTCTGTCTGCAATAGCGTAATGGAACGCGCTGATAGCGTATCATGTATGTTAGGGACATATCTATTAATTTATTTTTTAATGTAGTAGCCGTCGATAGCCTAGTGTGCAGCGCGTTGAGAAACAGCGCAAGGCGCTTCGAGCGTCCCGAGTTCGAATCCCGGCACGCCGGACCTTTCCTAATCTCGCCCTATCTCTCTCCCTCATCGCTTCCTGCTCTCTCTACACTGTTCTATCAAAGGCAAAAACGATACAGAAATCAATCTTTAATTTAACAGACAAATTACCAAACCTTATTGTAAAAGCATAACATATATTCAATATATGTGTTCAATAATATATTCAATAGCTGATCTAACAGCAACATGATACTTTTATCCACCCCACAGACACCAAGCCTTTGCAAAAAGTGCAAAAGCTGACAAGCTTGTGCACAAACACTCCACTTGATGGCCCCATCGTAGCTGAGAATCAAAGTAAATCCCTAAATACTTATGATGCTACCTGCTGCTTCCTCATCATGATCAAAGACTATTTCTTTAGTTCTTTTTTTTTTACATTCATCAAATTATGTTCCTTACAGCACAATGCTTCTGTCTCTGATTTACACTGTATAATCATATCCGAGTCGATCGAGAAATTAATGATACAGGCCTGCTTGCTCGTATATTCGTGCATATGCATTATGATGGAAGGGAACTTACACAGACTTTAGGAGCTTGAGGAACTTCTGGCCCTCTTAGGTCTACACACATTTAATTATTTATTTGCTGGAGGTCAGAGATAAGATTGTTCAGCAGTGCATCGTAAAGTTTGTACGCAGGTGTTTCGTTCTCTAGAGCTCTGCTTCATTTCTGGAGTCCTTCGGTTTGCTGCTGTGAAAATACCATGTTTAAACTATTTGTCTTCAATTAATTCCGCACGTCTGCAATCATGTCACATCTATTCAGTGTTGTGTGTAACGCATTACAAGTAACGTGCGTTACGTAATCAGATTACTTTTTCAAGTAACTAGTAAAGTAACGCATTACTTTTTAATTTACAAGAGAATATCTGAGTTACTTTTTCAAATAATATTGATTTTATTGACTGAGAGCTCTGCTGTCCCCATGTTGAGAGAAATCAGAAGATGTTACCGTAATTCTAAAATAAATATGAATATGCATTAATTCATCTCACTCACACACAAAAAACTGATTCAGTATTCCTCAAAATGAATAAAAATAATGCAACTCAGAATATGACGCAAACCTGCAATAATTAAATGTTAAACAACACAAATATGCTTTATGTATTTAATCCCATTCTATTAGCTTCTGAGCTTCGATGATCCGGTTCAGCCGTACTAATAAGCACAAATTACTCTAGACACACATTTGTGTCTTTGTTTATTGCTGAAGTGTTGAAATGTCTTCTTCTGTATTCTACTGAACTTTCCCTTCAGCCTGAGGCTGATTAATTTGGTGTGAAAGGCTTTTATATTTGCCAAAAATATAACTTTTATTTTAAAAACAAACAAGCAAGCCCTGTCCAGATTTTAAAAGTAACGCAAAAGTAACGTAACGCATTACTTTCCATAAAAAGTAACTTCTGTAATTAGTTACTTTTTTATGCAGTAACGCAATATTGTAATGCATTACTTTTAAAAGTAATTTTCCCCAACACTGCATCGAATTGACTGGACGTTTTTGAAAAACATTCATAACTTAATATTCATAACCTTCATAACAAACGTTCTCCGATCATATTTCTGTTCGCTGGACGAGTGAGATTCTTATGTTGTTTTATCAGTAAATCCGAGCACTGACGTAGCAAATCGCTTTTTTGTTCAGATGGAATGTAGTTTGCTTTTAAATGGGATTGGTGAGTTATTCATCAGCAGTGACGCTTTACATTTGGTTACTGAATCAACACTCCTATCAGTATCAGGCCTAGAGGAAAATATTAGTAGACTTCCCTGTTGTGCATCTTCTTATTCAAGAAACTCTGCTCCACCTAAATCATGTCAAGGTAACAACAGAAGGGATTTACAGTCTTATTCAAAAGAGGAAAAACTTGATTTTGACTCAAGAATAACCCAGAAACATAAACCAGGTTGAACCTGTAACACAGGACCTACAGGCACAAATAGAAATCCTAAAGACTGACGTCTGAAAAAGAGTATTAAAAAAATCTAATTTTTAAACTTGTTTTTTGAACTTTTAGACAAATGTTTGCATGTGTTTTTTGTTTTGTATCATATCTGATAACTCGTGGTTTTATGGCTTATAGTGTCTGATACTTTGAGAACATGGTGGGGGGGTTAGGGTTAGTTCAAACTGAGCAAAATATGAATTTGCTGCAGATGCTGATATTTGATGAGATTCTGATGCTTGTGATGTAAATCAGTGAGATATTTCTAACAGTAGAGCAGATACTGACATAAAATGCTATAAATATCAGTCGTGGCTCTATATCGCCAATAATATGTCTCAGTGAGATGAGAGTGAAATGCTCCACACATATAACGCAGTGATTGAGAGCTGAAGAAATAAAGGCTCCTCCTCAGATGTGAGATGTTCTGGAGGCTTGTGAAGATCATTCCTCCGCTGAGGAACAGTGAAAGTAAAGCTTCTGGAAACAAACGCTCCTCAAAAGATCCTGAGGATCAGATTTGAGACTCTAAAACATGATTGATGGAGAATCAAGTAAAGCTGAGCTGCTTCAGTCCAGTAAGTGTTCATCTGGAGATATTACTGCAGTTATTCTGACCTTTACTTGATCAAAACCAGTCAAGATTTGACATGAGAAGCGTTTCTACAATTACACTAAAAGAGCTTTTACTGGATAAAACACTCTAAACTCTCAATCAGAAGACATGAGGAGATTGAGTGTGGCAGCAAAGATTGATCATGTGGATTATTTAGAGGCTTAGAAATTCAATCAATTTCAAATATGATACAGTGGCATTGAAAACTCTGTGTTTTCTTTCAGAGATGGGATGGACACGCTTCAGCTGCTGCGCTGCGCTCAACTCAGACGCAAGTTTTCCATTATTAAACCGGCCAAAAGGTGCGTGAGAATCAAGATCAAGCAGCATTCTTTCTGTTTCAGAGCATTGAAAGTGTTTGTTTCCTTCTCAGTTTAAAGCTGGAGAGCTTCACACAGGAGCTGTCAGATTTCATAAGCTGCCCGTACAAATCAAACACAACCGAGCGCGAGCTGAACAGGTTTGTGTGCCTTTATTATTTTTTTTTGCCTTGGGCAGATGCTTTATTGCATCACTGTGTGATGTAAAACTTTGAAGTTGCATATTGCTTTATTATCGTCATCTCTCAGTGAAGTTGTCAAGCAACACTGTCATTTGAAACATAAATAGGGTCAAATAGGGTTAATTCTGAAATCTTATGAAATGTCAGTGATGCAGATTCAGTATTTATGTGAGATTTTGTATCGGTGTAGTTTTATTTAAGCGTATTTATTGATATTGACGGTTTCACGAAGAACCTTTAACATACATGGAATATTTCCATTGCACAGAAATATATTTAATAGTGAAAACATTCTTTACACTTAGAAAGAAGTGGTTATTTTAAGCAATGTTGACTGGAAGGTTTTTTTAGGGAACCGATTTTGTGTCATCACTGCTTACAGTTATTGTTGGTGCATGGGTTACAAACACAATTTCGAGCCCAGTCTCATGAAAATGCGGATAAATAGTACGCCAAATAAAAACAAAAACTGGTGGTATTGATAAGCAAAAATGGACTTTGCCATATGTTAATCACGTGTTTTGGCGTGCATAATACCTACGCAGTTTTCGCGTGCATATGATACGAAATTTGTTGGCGTGCATATGATTCGCATCTACCCCACAGCCCTAATCCTACCCATCGCGTAGCATATACACGCCAAAGTCCATTTTTGCGTATCAATACCACGAGTTTTTGTTTTTATTTGGCGTACAATTTATACGCACTTTCATTAGATCGGGTTACAATTTCATGCTGATTATTTTGGCAGATTGGAGTGCGAGAATTGTATTGTGGACGAGAAGTGCAAAACAAATTACAATTCTGAAAACAAAATAACAAATTACAAATGCAAATCTAAAAGGCAAAATAACAATTCAGAAAACACAACAGTAATTCTGAAAACATTATACAGAAAACACAACGACAATGAAATGAGGTGTACAGCTCTCCACTTGAAGCGCGTCAGTCACATTCGTCAGGAAAGTGAGTGAAACACGTTTTTAAAATCAAATAATACGTCATTAATAGCGGTTCACTTCCATGATTTGGTATGATTGCGTTCATATCAGCAGCAAACCGTAGCCTACCGGAGTTCACATGAACCGTACCCCAGACCACCTTTTTAAACAGACTCGGGTACGGTTCGCGGGTGCGCACCCGAGTTCGGAAGACAGCGTTCATCATCCAAACGAACCGAACTCTGACATCAATCGAACCCGGGTGAGCACCAAAAGTGCTAGTGTGAAAGCGCCCTTAATGCTGTTTGATATAACTCAATTCCAGTTTAATTTTCCTAATAAAAATTCTGTTCAACTCTTAATATTTTGTATTAATATTCTCCCCTTTAAATTATCTCTGCCCCACAAAAATCCCAATTTAACACACCTCTGCCTGTTTTGTTGTTGTTTTTTTGCATTCCTATTTGCTCAAATAGCAAAAGAAAATTGCCACAATCTAGTGTTTTCACGATTGATAAAAAAAATGAGAGAGACTGAACGGCAGCCAGAAGAAAGAACTATGTCAAATTTACCGTCACTCCCATAGACACTGTATTATAAACACCCTCCCATTAGCGTTAACTAGTTTTTGTAATCTGTTTCAAAGGTAATACAAGTACAGTGTTGTAAATGTACATGAATATTAATTTTTATTCCATAGTAAGGGCAATTCATACAATACATTTAAACTCTATTACTTTAAGACCATCTCCGAACTTTCTACCGCTAGTCTGCTGTTCTTCCTGTATACCTTGATTGTCAGATGTCTGCTGCAGAGGCATTGTAACCAGAACCGAACAATGTACAGGACTCCCTGAGCTAGTCGCATCCAAAGCCGTATCTAGAGCCCTCACATTTTTACTATCCTCAATTAAAGTTTGGATGCATGTTTCTAATTCTGAAACCTTCTCTGTCAGCCTAACTATTTCCCTGCATTTATCACATGTGAATCCCTCGTTGCTGACAGCGAGAGATAAACTATACATGTGGCAAGCGGTGCAAACAACAATAGCAGGAGAAGAAGCCATTACTCACTGTGATTGATGAATGATTCTGACTTACCACTGTTGTTTGATGAACTCCTGAAAAAATGGAGCGACAGAGAAAAGAATCGAAGCGAGAGAAAAAAGAAAACAGTAACAAAAACAAACCTGTGTGTGTGTGTGTGTGTGTGTGTGTGTGTGTGTGTGTGTGAGTGTGTATATTTATGTGTGTGTGTGTGTGTATGTCTATATATTTATGTGTGTGTGTGTGTGTATTTATGTGTGTGTCTGTGTGTGTATATATCTGTGTATTTATGTGTGTGTGTGTATATATATATATTTATTTATGTGTGTGTGTGTGTGTATGTGTATATATTTGTGTGTGTGTGTATATATTTAAATATGTGTGTGTGTGTGTGTGTATATATATTTATATATATGTGTGTGTGTGTGTGTGTGTGTGTGTGTGTGTGTGTGTGTGTGTGCAGGATTTCCCCTGGAGCGGTCGTCGTCTGGGTCGGTGTGCTGTGGTTGGCAGTGGTGGGATTCTGAAGAACAGCAGCTGTGGACGTGAGATCGACAGCGCAGACTTCGTCATACGGTAAACACATCCCATCATGCCTTGCTCCCTCAACACTTCCATCAGTAACCATGCATCCGTTATGTTAATGTCAAGAATATGGACGGTCAGTGTGTTTGTTTTGTCCCGTGCTCCGTGACCTAGTTTTCCCTCGTGTGTGACATGCCCATATTTGGTTCCCTTCCTGTTCCAACTGTGTTTCATTGCTCACTGGTGTGTTTCCCCAATTCCCTCGTTAAGTGTAGTATTTATAGTGTAGTCTGCCCCATGTTTTCTTGTCGGATCTTAAACGTCTACTCCATGTGCTACGTGTGTGTGTTCCTGCCTGTTCTATGTTCCCAGTGATTTGGAAGATTAAAGACTGCTATTATTGTAATTTCCTCGTCTCCTCGTCTCCTCGTTCCTCGCTCCTTCACTGTAGCTGAACCGTGACAGTTAACACAAAGTTTTCTCTCTCTTTCAGGTTTAATTTGGCGACAATTAATGACAGTGATGTTGGGCTGAAGACGGATCTTATAACCATCAACCCCAGTCAGATTCGGTCAGTGTCCATAAGCACAAGATCAGTTAACATTTAAATAAGGACGTTTTCGATTCAGATATAACTCTCAGTGAGCTGGATTCTTGTTTTATAACATTCTAACTTAAGATTTTGTCATTTAGATTAACATCCATGGAATCTTTCAGCTGCACAAAAAAGGTCCTTTAGAATATTGAAATGTTCTTCACACTAAGAAAAAAAAAAGGTTTATTTAACAACAACTGTTCACGGAAAAGGAACTAAAAATGGTTCTTCAGTGGAATCACTGCAAAAAAAAAAAACTTTTGCAACATTTATTTTTAATAGTTTAGTTTAGCTATAATTTGTTAATTTGGAAGCTATATATATCCAGGTGATGCTCAGACTCTATTTTAAGTTTATTAAAGATGTATTCTGGTTACATATCATTTTTATGATATCACTCGTATAACTCGGCTCATCTGTCTGGTTGTAAAGCAAAGTGTTCTTTTAAATGGGAACATTGAGAAACTGATTTGCTAGAACCAGTCTAACTGAATTTCATAGTTAATGATGGGAAGGTGTGGCCTGACTTGTTCTTGAAAGGTCTTGCCATTCCAAAAAGGTGGAGGAGTACAAACTGTTATTACAAACTGATGACACACTGGAAAAACATTGATGTATTTAACTCAAATAATTACAGGAACAGCATTTACAACAAGTATGTTAATAAATCCATTCTCTACATGTAGGCAAACAGATTTGGTTGAACTAGTTCTCATAATGTTGTTCATAACATTATTTATCACATTAACAGTATAGTATGGTGGCCGAGAGAGCTCAACACACTGCAAAGGAAAAAAACAAACAAAAAAATAAATAAAATGGAATGACACAGGGAAGTATTGAATTACTGAAATGTATTTAATGCTTCGTACAGAAGCTTTGTTGGTGATGACAGCTGTCTGAGAAACTAGTGGCATGCATTGCTCAGGTGTGAGTTTGGCCCATTCTTCCACACAAACAGTCTTCAAATCTTGAAATCTGACCTTTAGTTCTTATTTTCTATTGGATTCCAGTCAGGTGATCGGCTGGCCGTTCTAGCAGCTTTATTTTCTTTCTCTGAAACCAATCGAGAGTTTCCTTGGCCGTGTTTGGGATCACTGTCCAGCCTGGTTTCATCTTCATCATCCTGGTACTGTAGGTGTTGGCACTGAAGCTAATATTAATTTCCACTGACGAGGGCAGGATTGCTTTCTAATTACTGATAGATTTCAGCTGGTGTCTTGGCTTTCCGTGGCTTTTTGCACCTCCTTTTCTTCATGTGTTCAACACTTTTCCCTTGTGTCATTCCATTGTATTACACAGAACTTAATTTCTGAACGTATTTGTTTTGTTGTCTTTGTATGTATGGATTAGTTGGGTTGTTACCGACATCTGGTGAATATTTCAAGTCAACAGCATCTTTAGAAATATATTTACTGAGAAAAATGGTGACGTGTGTGTGTGTGTGTGTTTTATGAGTATTTGAAGTGTGTTTCTGTATTTGGTTGTGTTGCCAGTATTTGCGGCACATGTGCTGTCAAACTGATGAAGATGTTCTCTTAATTTGCTGGTGCTTTTTCTATTTGCATATGGGTTTTTTTTCACCGCTGCAGTATAGTCATTGGTCACAATCTAGCAGTCATGAAGCAATGAGCAATATCTTATCGCATTTATTAATCTTGGTTAATGTCATTCCATAAATGCACTATTGTTGATTTTAAATCACGATGCATTTACACAAATCATTTCAGCACTGCATCAACTACTGATCAATACACTCATTGTTATTTGAATTGTGACTCGGTTGGCTATTTGACCATGTATTACTTAGAAAGGTGTTTTTCTTTCAAACACATTAAAATGCACAAATTCACCAACTTCTTTGTCATCTGATCCTCTTTCACCTAATCTTTTTTTTAATCTGAAGTACCCCTGAGATTTTAAAATAAATATTTTAATGAAGTATCACATTTGCATGTTCATGGTTCTCTGATGTTGATTAATGGACATGCAGGTAAACAAATGTAGGTTTTAATAATCATTTTTATGATTTAATCATTATTAGCTATAAATTAGTGCTGTCAAACGATTAATCGCGATTAATCGCATCCAAAATAAGTTTTTGTTTACATAATATATGTGAGCGTACTGTATATTTATTATGTATATATAAATACACACACATGCATGTATATGTTTAAGAAAAATGTTACATTTATATATTAAATATATTTATATATATGATATAATTTATATGAATATATATACTGTACATGTAAATACATGTAAATATTTTCAAAATATATGCTGTATGTGTGTGTTTATATATACATAATAAATATACACAGTACACATATATTATGTAAACAAAAATATTTATTTTGGATGCGATTAATCGCGATTAATCTTTTGACAGCACTACTATAAATATGACACAAGGCTATTTTATTTAAATCAATGTGAAATGCGAGTTAGGTCAAAAGTAATCTAAAAGTAGTCGGATTACATTACCTAAAATGTGTAATGTAATGGATTATGTTACTAACTACAATTTTGGTCATGCAATTTGGAATCCATAACAGATTACAGTTTGTAAGTAATCTACCCAGCTCTGTCTGTCAATAATGATTAAGAGTGTTTATTTCAAACTGTGTCTGTAGATACAAAAATATGGTGCAGGATCCGGATCCGTTGGTGGAGCGGGTCAGTGTGTACGGAAACGCCTCCCTCGCTATGGCCGCCTTTGCCTACACCTTCTGCACTGGAAAGTCAATGACAACTCTCAAAGCCCTCCATCCAGTCAGACCTCAGCAGCCGGTGGTGTTCTTCAGCCCCCTTTACCTACGAACACTGGACCGTTTCTGGAAGGGGCGTGGCCTGAAGTCGATCCGCCTCTCATCTGGGTTTATGTTAATTAACACGGCGCTGGAACTGTGTGAGCATGTGCATGTTTACGGATTCTGGCCCTTTGGAACGGACCTGAAGGACAATCCGGTACCGTATCATTACTACGACGCGTTGAGTCCGCACCGTTACATGCACAAAATGCCGGAGGAGTTTGTGCGGCTTCTGCAGCTACACAGCCAGGGGGCGCTGACACTGCACCTGCGGCCCTGCGTGGACTTGTAATCTTATTTTAAATGTCTATGACTGTGATTTATTTATATGAGAGGACAAATCAGTGGCGAGAGGTGACTTTTTTTTAACCGGGTATGCTGAATGCTAACAAACCCCCCCCATCGGCTTTTAGGACACTCTCAAAAGCCAAGTAAAAACCGCCAAATAACGTTTACACGTAGTTACTTTATGATACGTAGCCTAATATTCAGAGGGTGGAGAGAAGGTGGATTCCCTCGCTCTATATGTCTCTGCATCGACTGAATGATTTTTAATTTAATTTTATTGTTTTATTCCCAGTGAATGGGAATTAAAACTCCCACCCGGGTGACACTACTTCGATAATAGACCAAGCACAATACCAGTCTTTAAAATATTGCCAAGTAACATTGCAAACAACAATAAAATCAGAGAAGGACTTTAACCGAAAACGACACAAGCATACGGAAATCAAAGGTGAAATTGTTTCCTCTTCTTTTCCCCGATGTTTGTTATTATTTAAAATTGTATGTACATTTTAGGCTACGTCCACACGAAGCCAGAGCTTTCCCTATCCGATCTTTTTTTCCCCTCGTCTCAAGAAATATCTGCGTCCACACAAGACCATGAAACCGACACAAAACGATGTAGTATACATGCCAGACCAGTATGTGGCGCTGTAATTCTGCCACAGAGATACACTAAAAACGGAGCAGACGACTTGGACTATGCGCATAAACCTTGCGCGCGGTATACAAACGAATATGTAACAATACATTTATTAATCTGTGTTAATATTAGTTAATAAAAAGACAATTGTTCAGTGTTTGTTCATGTTTTTGCTGCTGTTACGTGACGTAACGGTGTCTGACTAGGGGCGAGATGTGGGCTAATGACGTCATCGCTTCAGAAAATATACGGATTCGCTGTACACACGAAAACGCAAGGGTGGCGTTTTCAGATTTATCCACTCTGGGACCCGATTTCAAAAAATATCGGTTTCACTCTCCCAAAAACGCCGGATGCGTGTGGATGAAACGCCTATACGATACAAAATTTATGAAACCGATTTATTTACTTTAATTTATTTTATTTTATTTACAAACCACTGAGAACGTGCTACAATCCTGACGAGTTTCGTAGCAATAGAGTGGAGGCGAGAAAGCTGCGGAGAATACGCTTGCCCGGAAGCAACCGCAGCTGACGTAGATTTACAGAAAATTACCATTGTTTTTCAAATAAATAATTTTACGTACACTCTTAAAAATAAAGGTGCTTCAAAACGTTCTTCAAGCGATGCCATTGAAGAACCATTTTTGGGTCCACAAAGAACCATTCAGTCAAAGGTTCTTTAAAGAACCATCTCTTGCTTACCTTTTTGTAATCTGAAGAACCTTCTTTCGCTACAAAGAAGCTTTTGTGAAACAGAAAGGTTCTTCAGATGTTGAAGGTTCTTTAAGGAACCATTTAGACGAAAAAGTTCTTCTATGGCATCGTGAAGCACCTTTATTTTTAAGAGTGTACTTATTCCCAACACTTTGTTAAGCTTTACGTTACATCTTAAATGTTAAAATGTTAAAGGGATCAACTTATAATCATGTTTATTGATTCCATGAACTCCTTCAATATTAATTAAATTATAAATGAGGGCATAATTAAATTGTTTTAAATGAATGCAAAAGCACAAAACAATGCATCATCTTTATCATTTCAGGATGTCCGAAGAATAATGTTTTGTCAGATTTCACTGGAGATTTTGGGAGATCTCATGTGATTGTACTCAATTTTGGGATCCATTATGTTTGATATGGAATGTGTTATTGAAACGTGCCATGTCTTTGATTATATACATAGACAAAGTGTTAAAATAAAGTTATAAGTTTGAGCTCCGCTGAACACAAACATACATGCAGTGTTTCTGCGGCTGACAGATCTTTCCCTGACCAGCTTCTTAGTGTTTTTAGGACCGGGGCGAAACAAGTTGCAGTATTTCCCCTAACTGTGTAATACGGAGTGTTTTTCAAGGAGTTTTCGATGAGTGAATGATTAATTTCACTGCAGAAATTAGACTTCAGGTTGACCATGGCGAACAACAAAGCAGTTTCTCACATATACTGTAGATAAAAATACAGTGACTAATGACTCTATAAGAGCCATTTTGGTCTTTACTTTAAATTACGTACGTGTATGTCCAGTAGGGGTTTCACTCTTGGCTGATTGTTCACAGAATATAGGTGGGAACCTTCCCTTAGGTAATAGGTGCTGCTGGAGGGAAGGTGCACAGTTTAAGCGCTACGCTAGGCTGTTTGTACCACGTTATGCAAGTCTTTGTAAAGGTGAAGGACTGGTATTTATTGACAGTTTGTTTGGATTCTTGCCTACATGGAAATGAAGACCAGTAATATTAAAATAAATCTACAACAGTGAACAATTTAACATCTTGTGGTGACATTCCAGTTTAATAGTAATTCAAGCATGCGCGTCCATTTACAAGCACCGTCCAGCATCCCTCAGCTGCTTAAAGTATTAGACCTGGCCGCTTACAGACTCTTTAGTACCTTTAAGTTGTGTGTTTAGTAGCTGATGCTGAAACGGCGGTGAGGGAGAGTAAAGACCCGCGTCATCTGTCCATCTTTTCTGTCTAATGCTTCATTTATAAATTGAATTCATCAGAGCAGCACATGGTTGGCCAGTGATGGAGGAAAGTAAGGTAAGAGAAACTCTCTTAATGATAAAACATCAAATAAGCAGCGATTTCATTCTATTCTTTTTTCTCTCTATGACAGTCTGATCATGTAACTCCACCCACAACTCCAAACAAAGCCACGCCCTCTCCGCCAGTGTCCACAGCATGGCAGAGTGAGTGAAAATGTTATTTCTGAATGTTCAAAATGTCAAGGTTTTTTATTTTTTATTTTTTTAAATCAAATTCAGATTATTATTTATTGTCATTGTACTTACATCCAACAAAATTATAGATTTGTCAATGTATCCAGCTAAAGATTATTTAAACAATAAGGAATAATTAAATAAATACCATATTACACATAAATAAATAATAATAATTTTACACCATGCTGAGTGAAATAAAGTGCTCAATGCTCAATATAATTACACATGACAGGTTCTTCTTACATGTCAAGAATGTATTTTCAGTTCAGTGTTCAGTATGGTTATAGCTTTAGCATAATAATGTTCATAAATCTTGTGGTATGTGTTTTGTGATGATGTTCTGTGCAGATAACTCTCTGCAAAGCCTTTTTGTCAGCTGCAGAGCTACTTCCATACCACACCAGCATACCATATGTGAGGATACTCTCGATGGAGCAGTGGTAGAATGACAACAAGAACCGTTGTGACAGGTTAACCTTCCTGAGCATTCTTAAAAAGTATAGCCGCTTCTGTGCCTTCTTAACTAATGCCGTGATATTTATCGTCCATGTGAGTTCCTTTGAGATAAGTGTGCCCAGAAATTTTAAACTGAACACTCTCTCCACCATCTCCTCATTGATATACAATGGTGTATGTACATCCGGTTTCCTCCTGAAATTAATAATAAGTTTTTTTTATTTTTTATATTTTGTTTTCTTGATGTTCAGGGCCAGATTGCTCTCTGTGCACCACATTCAGCCTCTTTATCTCCTCTCTGTAGGCAGACTCATCGCCTCTGGTGATCAACCCCACCACAGTCGTATCTTCCGCGAATTTGATAATACTGTTGGTATTATACGATGGTATTCAGTCATGTGTATACAGAGAATAGAGAAACGGGCTTAGCATACATCCCTGTGGGACTCCTGTGCTGATTGTCAAAACTGAGGAATTATGTGAGCCCATTCTCACTTAGGCACAAAAGATTATCTGCCCGGCCCTCCTCCAGGGGAGGGAGTGGTACGTTCACCATCTCCCGAAGAGCAACTCCCTCCATCTCTGGGTCGCCCGTCTCAGGGCCTCTTGCTCTTTCGCTTACCACCAGGTCTGGCGGGGGCCTGGACGGGCGGGGCGGCTGCACACCGGGGCAGGATGTACCTGATGGCCTCAGTCTGCTTTTGGGCAGCGAATAACTACTGGACAAAGTTCTCCACTGTGTCGCCGAAAAGGCCGGTCTGGGACACGGGGGCGTTCAAGAATCTTGTCTTGTCCGTCTCGCGCATGTCGGCCAGACACAGCCAGAGATGGCACTCCTGGAACACCATAGTGGACATCGCATGACCCAGAGACCGCGCCATAACCTTCGTCGCTCGAAGCGCCAGGTCCGTCGCGATGCGGACTTCTTTGAGAACTTCCGGGTCGTGACCACCCTCGTGCAATCCCTCAGTGCCTTAGCCTGGCCGCCCTCGGCGACGAGCGGGCTGAGGCGCTGCCACCGGCGGCCGGGTGGAGGCAGCAGCTGCACGCCGGGGTAGGATGTACCTGATGGCCTCAGTCTGCTTTTGGGCAGCGAATAACTACTGGACAAAGTTCTCCACTGTGTCGCCGAAAAGGCCGGTCTGGGACACGGGGGCGTTCAAGAATCTTGTCTTGTCCGTCTCGCGCATGTCGGCCAGACACAGCCAGAGATGGCACTCCTGGAACACCATAGTGGACATCGCATGACCCAGAGACCGCGCCATAACCTTCGTCGCTCGAAGCGCCAGGTCCGTCGCGATGCGGACTTCTTTGAGAACTTCCGGGTCGTGACCACCCTCGTGCAATCCCTCAGTGCCTTAGCCTGGTGCACTTGCAATAACGCCGAAGCGTGTAAGGCGGACGCAGCTTCTCCACAGGCCGTATAAGCACTGCCGATCAAGGCCGACGAGTGCCTACAGGCCCGGGAGGGGAGCAGCGGTTTGCCCCGCCAAGTGGTAGCGGCATTTGGACACAACTGCATCGCAACCGACCGCTCCACCTGGGGAACTCCCGCGTACCCCCGCGCTGGACCCCCATCAAGGGTGGTGAGGGAGGATGAGCCACTAGGCCGGTTTCTGGCAGTGAAAGGTGCCGTCCATGACCCAGCGATCTCATCATGCACCTCCGGGAAAAAAGGCACTGGGGTGGGGCCCTGAGAACCAGCGCGAGCCACCCCGAGAAACAAGTTGTCCAACCTTGAGGGTTCGGGACGCGGTGGAAGATTCCACTCGAGCCCAACAATC
>NW_015506308.1:54255-65150 GCF_001515645.1 Sinocyclocheilus grahami | reverse complement strand
CATCCACGAAAGCCACCTCAGCGTGCTTCGTGCCCAGGCACGAGCAGCAGCGATCGTGACCATCACCCGGCGCCAGGTAACGACCGCACCCAGAAACACAAGGATGGTATGACATCTTTAAAAAGACGCATCTTTAAAAAGACGTTCCACCCATGAAGTTCTTTTAGATGGAAATTGCTCTTTTAGTGGACTGAAGCGCACAGGGGAGATGGCCGTCTGCAACACACACAGGGGTAGTGCAGCCTGTTGTGTGCAACCCACTCGACACGAGAAAACCACCACCGCTGAAGCGCCGTCCACCAGCACGAGAGCCCACCGAAGAGCGTGCTTGACTGTAGCTTTACTCTTAGCAGAAGGTCAGGAGTAGAACGATAGAACCGCTCGGCTCCGAAGCGAAAAGCTGAATATGCGCTGCATCTGCTGCCTACTTATACTCACGCTGTGATCAGCAGCAGCTGGATGCAATAATTGCATGCCAATGTGCATTGGCTTGTTTAGTTTACACTCGAAGTGGATTGGTCTCTCTAAGCGAGATCCCAATTTCGTCGGTCATCTGACGTGACGTCGAGAGTGACCGACTGAAAGGGAACCATCACTTCTACCACAAAGGACTGCTTTGTAAATAATCTTCCTGAATTATCTCAATTCCTCAGCGTATCCAATAGCTCAGAACAACTTGTACAATGATGTAACAGAAACTATGGACTCTCTTTTCTAGCACTTTAGATGTGGTTGCTCCTTTACGCTTAAGGAAGATTAAGGAAAACAGTCTGACACCGTGGTATAATGAGCACACTCGCACCCTAAAGAGAGCAGCCAAGAAAATGGAGGGAAGCTAGAGGAAAACAAAACTAGAGGTATTTCGTATTGCATGGAGGGAGAGTACTTTCTCCTACAGAAAAGCTTTAAAACATGTGAAGCATGAAAAGCAGCGGTCCTAGTACTGAGTCTTGTAGTACTCCATACTGCACAATATGATACCTCTTCATTCACTGCTACAAATTGATCAGAATCAGAAAGTGCTTTATTGCCAAATGTGCGTACACACACAAGGAATTTGTCTTGGTGACAGAAGCTTCCAGTGCACAGACAGGATGACAAGTGACAAGACACAGATAACAAAATAAACAAGTGATTAAAAATAAATGTGAAAAACAATAGACAAAAAGACAGTAGACAATAAAGATGTGCTATATACAAATTAAATACATAAAATTACTCAATGACTGCTAAATGACTAAATGTAAATTACACAAGGGAATTTGTATAGATGTAAGAGACGTTAAATCAATAACATGTATAATAAATATAAGTATGGATAGTTGGGTATTTAAACTATGTAAACTTAGCTGAGCTGGATGATGACATCACTGAATTCAGTGATGAACTGCCTTTAACTGAAAATTGAGTGTTTACTATTGTCATTTTGCATTGTTGACACTATTCTCCTATTTAATGCTGTAAAGTTGCTTTGACACAATCTGTTTTGTTAAAAGCGCTATATAAATAAAGGTGACTTGACTTGACTATTGTACATGTTTGTTTGTTTTTGCACAGCGGGTAGATCATTTAGCTGTTCGTGTGGTAGATGGCCTGAGGGAAGAAGCTTTTCCTATGTCTGGCTGTTTTTGGTGCTCTGTGATCTGTAGCGCTGATAAGACGGATGTAGCGTCTGGACCAATCAAACACACAATATATATTTTGTTTTTATATTTAACCAGAACCAGCCAACACTTTCTGCTTAACAACTCAGCAGACAGAACTGTAATACCTCCAGCAACCCTTCCAAGCATGATTTGACCCCCAGAGACTTTGACAAGCTAGCCAGAAAAATCCCAGCATTCACATGGCTAGGGAAACAATAGTTTCCTACTTTATGCAGGACGAGCAGTAATTTAGAACGGTGGCGTCGTTTTAAACATTGCTTGCACGCAGACCCAATAATCAATCTTATGTGTCTGTTTGATAAATTAGTAACTTCTTCGCCATGCGCATACCAGTCCCTAATCAAAACCAGATAAAATTATAGTTTGAATGCGCCTTCCTACAAGCAGTACGGCTGAACATCACGTCGCCAGCAGTGCAAGCCCTCCATGCCTGTGCACAGCTACGAAAGGGGGGAAAGGGAGCTGAAGCCTTCTGCTTGACACTTCACAAGTCAGCTCCTTGAAAACCTCTGCAGCTGCAACAAAACAAAACAAAAAATTCAGGCGAACCGAAACAACGCAACGAGGTGAATTCAGTGTCACAAATGAACTGAAATATGCTTGCAGACCACAAGGTGAACAGATAGGGAAAACACAAAACAGAACTTCCCCTGGCCAGCAGGCTCACCCCTCAGCCAAGAGTCCGAACCTGCGAGGGGAGGGGCGAGAGCCACTGTTCACACGTCACCAACCAGCAGCCACAAGGGGGTGGGGCAAGGACCTCTCCAGAGCGTCACTGCAGACACACACACCGTGTGACCCCACAGACCCCAACGAGCTGGCCAGAGACAACACATCTGGCAACCTAAATACTCTCAGACCCAGAGTCTGAACACGGACTGATCGCTGCCCCAGACACCAAGCAGGGCCGGCGTGAAACTCCCCATGCTTACTACCACAGACTTTGACAAACTTACTCCAAAGCTCTGCACTGTCACGGATGACAGTGCAATTCCACTAATGCAAACATGTTGTGGTCGACAGTGTCAAATGTAGCACTAAGATCCAGTAGCACTAATAGAGAGATACAACCACGATCAGATGATAAGAGCAGGTCATTTGTAACTCTAATGAGAGCAGTCTCGGTACTATGATACGGTTTAAATCCTGACTGGAAATCCTCACAGATACCATTTTTCTCTAAGAAGGAACATAGTTGAGAGGATATTACCTTTTCTAGTATTTCAGAAAAGGGAGATTTGAGATTGGTCTGTAATTAACTAGTTCTCTAGGATCAAGTTGTGGATTTTTTAATGAGAGACTTAATAATAGCCAGTTTGAAGGTTTTGGGGACATATCCTAATGAAAATTATGAATTAATAGTATTTAAGAGAGGATCTATGACTTCTGGAAGCACCTCTTTTAGGAGCTTAGATGGAATAGGGTCTAACATACATGTTGTTGGTTTAGATGATTTAACAAGTTTATACAATTCTTCTCCTATAGTAGAGAATGAGTGGAGTTGTTCCTCAGGGGATCTATAGCGCACTATCTGATGCGATACTGTTGCTTTTCTCTCTAACAGTATCGATCTTGGAAGTAAAGAAATTCATAAAGTCATTACTGCTGTGTTGTTGGGAAGTATCTGCACCTGCTGATGCTTTATTTTTCATTAGTATAGTGAATATTTTGAATAAATACCTGTGGTTGTGTTTGTTTTCTTCAAAAAGAGACAAAGAGTAATCAGATCTCTGAGTTTTGAGGGCTTTTCTGTAAGTAATACTTTCCCGCCAAGCAATACGAAATACCTCTAGTTTTGTTTTCCTCCAGCTGCGCTCCATTTTCCGGGCTGCTCTCTTTGTGGCGAATGTGCTCATTATACCACGGTGTCAGATTGTTTTCCTTAATCTTCCTTAAGCGTAAAGGAGCAACCGTATCTAAAATGCTAGAAAAGAGAGGGACCATAGTTTCTGCTACATCATCAAGTTTTTCTGAGGTATTGGATATGCAGAGGAACTGAGATAAATCAGGAAGATTACTTACAAAGCAGTCTTTTGTGGTAGAAGTGATGGTTCTACCATACTTGTAACAAGGAGTAGAATTTACAGTTTTAGTTATATGTAGCGTATATGATGATTAGAGATATGATCCCTTTGCTGCAGAATTGCAATGCCACTGACATCAATTCCATGTGATAATATTAAATATAAAGTATGATTACGGTCCTGACATGTGTTGTCTAACCACAATAGAGTTTAGAATATCTATAAATGCTGATCCTAAGGCAACTTTTTCATTATCTTCATGCGTATTACAACCACCAGCCAGCACTAACTCCGATAGAAAATCGGCTAATTCTTTGATAAAGTCTGTATGGTGCCTTGGTGGCCTGTATTACAGTTTTGCAAATGTCAAGTTTACTCTAGATAATGTTATATGAAGCACCATTACTTCAAACAAATTATACTTGAAGCCCGCCCTCTGAGAAATACTAAAAATATTACTATAAATTGTAGCAACACCTCCCCCTTTACCTTTTGGATGCGGCTCATGTTTATAACAGTAATCTTGGGGGGGGGGTAAACTCGTATAATGTAATCATCTTGGGGGGTGTGTGTCTGTGTCTGTGATACACTAGCAGTCAAAATCATTAAGATTTTGTAATGCTTTTGAAAGTCTCTCCTGGTCTCCAAGGTGTTGTAGCGAATTTAGCTCACAACAGGAAATATGAATAATTAACCATAACTAGTTATGATTAATTATTAATATTTTAGATCCACTGTAGATATTTGCCATGCAACAAAGAGGCCTGTTCGACTTCCTGGGGTGTTACGCATTCCGGGGGGAAGGGTCCATGGGTCCTCATATGGCTTGTTAACTGAGGGTACAGAGGATTTGTCATATAAAAAGAGAATTTATAGTGTGTTGGATTGGTCCAGACGCTACAGTGTGAACAATGAAGCTTTATAGTTGAGCATGAGTCTTTACTTTATCCGACGATATTATCATCATTATCAAAGGGTAATTTATCGTACGTCTCAGAAAATATTTGCTAAACAGGTTTTTAATATCAATAACTGTGGTATATTGCTCTGGGTGCAGTCATGCTCGCACGCAATTTTTTTTTTAAGTCAAAAGATTGGAATCATGAGGATTTTCACGAAGGCTGCATACTTGATCAAACATAATATTACTCTTTTCTATTTCATCAAAAACCATTTTCTATTTGACTGCATTCAAAAATGTAATTTATTTCTGTTTTTATGAATTTTTTCAGGATTCTTTGATGAACAGAAAGTTGAAAAGAACTGCATTTATTTGAAATAAATCTTTTGTAACATTAAAAATTCATTATGACTTGATCAATTTATTGCATTAATCTAAAGCTGAACCTCTCTCAGGAATATTTGGGAACGATCTTATTAGTAAAAGTGTAAAGTTTAAAAATACTATGTTTACAAAAAAGTTTCTTGTTAATATGTGGTCATTATGATGACATTTTCTATGAAAATAATAGAAGTACATGATATCAGTGTTGTTAAAACTATGAAACATTTAAAAAATGTAAATAATAGATGGAAAAACAAATGACTTATTTTAGTTAGTTGCAAGTTTTCTATTTTTTCTAGGTTTAAGATGAAATACTAAAATGACCAAAACTAATACTGAAAGAAAAATAAACTAAAGGTAAATGGGAATCGTTTAAAAACAAAAAAACTAAAGTGTGTATGCGTGTAATTCATGTTGGCTCAAGTGCATTAAATAATATTAAAAGATACAACTTTTGATTTTAATAATGTATTAGTAACTGTTGAAATTAACTGAAATTAATAAATGCTTTAGAAGTATTGCTAGTTTTGAGTTAATAATGTAGTTAAGTGGAACCATATCATGATTTTATATAGTAAACTGACTGGACAATAAACATCAGAACCAAATTCTCTTTCTAATGAACGCATGGAAACTCATGGTCTTGAGCTGCTGAATGTAGAACCCAACATATATTAAGTTTAAGTTATATTAAGCCATTTATGTTTAAGGTCAAGCTGATTTTACTTTTAAAAGATAGAAGTGGCACCTGTTTCATGGAGTGATAAAATCAATGATTTTCTCTCCGTTTCAGGTTTGATTTGGCTTACATTAATGACAGCCATATATACATATGAGCAATATTGTTGTGTTTGCATAGTTATTACAAAGAATGAACACTAGGGAAAGCTATAGAACTAGATGAGAGAGATGGGAGATGGGGATGTGAATTCGGTCTGGATTAAAGTGTTGTTAATCCAAGGAATCCGTGTGCCGTCATATCGTTTATTGTTTTGTAAAAGTTAGTTACAGTTCAACAAATTGGCGACGAGATGGTTTAAAACTGTATTACGCAACAATGGCTACATTGAATGCTCCATTCCCAGACTTATTTCTACCTTGGGAGATTTACTGCTTAGGAACTGAAGGGCAAAGGATTTTTAGTACTTTACCAGAGACTGGAGACTGCTAACACTGCATTGAGCACACATTGTACACCTGCCATAAATGTCGTGGTGGAACGTCATAATTTCCGGAAACGAGTGCAAGGCGCTCATGAGTCCATAGTGAACTACAGTCATGGCCAAAAGTTTTGGCAGTGACATAAATGTTGTGTTTTGCAAAGTTTGCTGCATCAGTCTTTGTAGAGATTCTTTTTCCTCATGTTTCTATGGTATACTGAAAAATAATGATAAGCATAGCATAAGTTTTAAAGGCTTTTATTGGCAAAAAAGGTATATATGAGTCAATATTTACAGTGTTGACCCTTGTTCTTCATAACCTCTGCAGGTAGCTCTGGCATGCTGGATATTAGCTTCTGGGCCAAATCCTGACTGATGGTGATCCATTCTTGCCTTATTAGTTCTCGGAGTTGATCACAATTTGTGGGCTTCTGCTTGTCCTCTCGCCTTGTGAGGACTGACCACAGGTTCTCTATGGGATTGCGATCCGGGGAGTTGCCTGATAACGAATCCAACATTTCAATGTAATGATCTTCAGGCCTCTTCTTTATCACTCTTGCTTTGTGACACGGTGCTCCATCATGCTGGCAGATGCACGGATCATCACCAAATTGCTCATGGATCGTTGGAAGAAGTTGCTCTTGCAGGACGCTTTGATATCATTCTTTATTCATGGCAGTGTTTTTGGGAAAAAAGTTTCTTGTTAATATGTGGTCATTATGATGACATTTTCTATGAAAATAATAGAAGTACATGATATCAGTGTTGTTAAAACTATGAAACATTTAAAAAATGTAAATAATAGATGGAAAAACAAATGACTTATTTTAGTTAGTTGCAAGTTTTCTATTTTTTCTAGGTTTAAGATGAAATACTAAAATGACCAAAACTAATACTGAAAGAAAAATAAACTAAAGGTAAATGGGAATCGTTTAAAAACAAAAAAACTAAAGTGTGTATGCGTGTAATTCATGTTGGCTCAAGTGCATTAAATAATATTAAAAGATACAACTTTTGATTTTAATAATGTATTAGTAACTGTTGAAATTAACTGAAATTAATAAATGCTTTAGAAGTATTGCTAGTTTTGAGTTAATAATGTAGTTAAGTGGAACCATATCATGATTTTATATAGTAAACTGACTGGACAATAAACATCAGAACCAAATTCTCTTTCTAATGAACGCATGGAAACTCATGGTCTTGAGCTGCTGAATGTAGAACCCAACATATATTAAGTTTAAGTTATATTAAGCCATTTATGTTTAAGGTCAAGCTGATTTTACTTTTAAAAGATAGAAGTGGCACCTGTTTCATGGAGTGATAAAATCAATGATTTTCTCTCCGTTTCAGGTTTGATTTGGCTTACATTAATGACAGCCATATATACATATGAGCAATATTGTTGTGTTTGCATAGTTATTACAAAGAATGAACACTAGGGAAAGCTATAGAACTAGATGAGAGAGATGGGAGATGGGGATGTGAATTCGGTCTGGATTAAAGTGTTGTTAATCCAAGGAATCCGTGTGCCGTCATATCGTTTATTGTTTTGTAAAAGTTAGTTACAGTTCAACAAATTGGCGACGAGATGGTTTAAAACTGTATTACGCAACAATGGCTACATTGAATGCTCCATTCCCAGACTTATTTCTACCTTTACTGCTTTACTGCTTAGGAACTGAAGGGCAAAGGATTTTTAGTACTTTACCAGAGACTGGAGACTGCTAACACTGCAACATTGTACAATTGTACACCTGCCATAAATGTCGTGGTGGAACGTCATAATTTCCGGAAACGAGTGCAAGGCGCTCATGAGTCCATAGTGAACTACAGTCATGGCCAAAAGTTTTGGCAGTGACATAAATGTTGTGTTTTGCAAAGTTTGCTGCATCAGTCTTTGTAGAGATTCTTTTTCCTCATGTTTCTATGGTATACTGAAAAATAATGATAAGCATAGCATAAGTTTTAAAGGCTTTTATTGGCAAAAAAGGTATATATGAGTCAATATTTACAGTGTTGACCCTTGTTCTTCATAACCTCTGCAGGTAGCTCTGGCATGCTGGATATTAGCTTCTGGGCCAAATCCTGACTGATGGTGATCCATTCTTGCCTTATTAGTTCTCGGAGTTGATCACAATTTGTGGGCTTCTGCTTGTCCTCTCGCCTTGTGAGGACTGACCACAGGTTCTCTATGGGATTGCGATCCGGGGAGTTGCCTGATAACGAATCCAACATTTCAATGTAATGATCTTCAGGCCTCTTCTTTATCACTCTTGCTTTGTGACACGGTGCTCCATCATGCTGGCAGATGCACGGATCATCACCAAATTGCTCATGGATCGTTGGAAGAAGTTGCTCTTGCAGGACGCTTTGATATCATTCTTTATTCATGGCAGTGTTTTTGGGGAGAATCATGAGAGAGCCCACTCCCTTGGTTGACAAGCAACCCCACACATGGATGGTCTCGGGATGCTTCACTGTTGGCATGACACAGGACTCATGGTAGCGTTAATCTTTTCTTCTCTGAACAATCGATTCTCCAGATGTCCCAAACAGTCGGAAGGGAGCTTCATCAGGGAAAATAGCTTTGCACCACTTATAACTTTCCTGGTGCTTGCTGGACACTCTGGGACATCCTGAAGACTTCTTCACTGCAGTCGAACCTCTCTCTTGAAGCTCTTGATGATCCGGTAAATGGTTCTTTTAGGTGCAATATTCTTTGTAGCAGTTTCCTTGCATGTGAGGCCATTTTGATGCAAAGCGATGATGGCTGCACGTGTTTCTTTGGAGGTAACCATTGCTAACAAGAGCACAATGACTGGAAGCGCTTCTTCTCTCCTTTTATAGCAATCAGTCTGCTCTTACAATATTAGTATGATAGTGATTTAACCTGACTAGTACTCGTTCACACTTTCACATGTGCTGCTTTCTTAGTGTTTTTAGGGATGTGACCAAACAAGTTGCAGTATTTCTCCGAACTGTGTAATACGGAGTGCTTTTTCAGGCTGTTTTCAATGGACTTTAGAGCCATAAAATGAGTGAATGATTAATTTCGCTGCAGAAATGATACTTCGGGTTGGCCACGGTGAACAACGAAGCAGTTCCTCACAGCGACCGGATCAAATATAGATACAAATATTCAGTAGCTAATAACTCTTTAGTACCTTTAAGTTGTGTGTTTAGTAGCTGATGCTGAAACGGCTGTGAGGGAGAGTAAAGACCCGCGTCATCTGTCCATCTTTTCCGTCTAATGCTTAATTTATAAATTGAATTCATCAGAGCAGCGCATGGTTGGCCAGTGATGGAGGAAAGTAAGGTAAGAGAAACTCTCTTAATGATAAAACATCAAATAAGAAGCGATTTCATCCGATTCTTCTTTCTCTCTATGACAGACTGATCATGTAACTCCACCCACAACTCCAAACAAAGCCACGCCCTCTCCGCCAGTGTCCTATGAACGGCCGAGTGAGTGCAACCATTATTTTTGAATGTTGAAAATGTTTAAAACGTTTTTCTTGGTTATGTTAACGCTAATATTAACATTCCATTTTACAATTTTGCAAGCATTTTGTGAATGTTCTCGAAACCATGTTAGATGAACGTCCAACTAAAATGTTCCATAAACAATGTATAAAGCATGTTTTTGATGTCAGCATGCTTACTAACTATGCACACAGTGATTGGCTGATAGTCTCAGTCAGAGATTTATTGTAGAGTGTGATGTTATGTTGCTATATTCAAATAAATGTTTAAAAATGCAGGCTAAGTGTCACTAATTAAACAAGTATTCAGCTAATTGTCAGCCTCGTACATGTGTGCTTCTCCTAAACAATCAGCAGATGCACAGCCTTTTAATTAACAGAGTAGAATAATCATGGCTGATACAAGACATGCAAATGCTGGTTAATGAAAACAAGGATATAATCAATGGAACATTCGGAGCTGGGATAACCTCCAAAACCAAAGTTAATGCCTTTTTAGAAGCTCATTATCGTCAAAAGTTTCTAAAATGTTTTCGTTCCAAGGCAGATTGCCGGCAAGCAACAGCCGTTTCACACTAAAAAAAAAAAAAATTATTCACTGAATTTACTCAATTTTTTAAGGTAAGTGGTTGCAATCAATTTATTTCAGCGACAGCGTGATCACGATGGCGCCGACGCTGATGGCTGCCTCCGAGGCGTGCTCCGCAGTTGTTTTTATGTTTTTGTTAGTTTGTCCTGTCTTTAGTTATATCCCTGCAATCAGTTTCACCAGAGACGAATTGCTGGACATTCGGCAGTACACACCACCTGATATTTCACCGGTTTTCGACTATTCTGATGTTTTGCTGGACATTGTAGTCGGGGGAGCTGTGGCGCTGATCAAGTGCTTCAGGACGCGCAGATGGGGAAGCGAGCCAGCGCGCTCCTGAAGCTCAGACAGCGCGGATTCAGAATGCTGTTGCCTAGCATCCATCTGGCGAACCTCCGCTCTCTACCCAACAAAACGGACAAACTCATTCTGCTCTCCCAGACAAATAAGGATTTTTCTAACTCTGCTGTTTTCACTGAAACCTGGCTGAAAGACGTCATTCCGGACAGCGCGTTGAGTCTCCCGGGCTTTCAGCTGTTCAGAGCGGATCGCAACGCAGAATCACCAGGGAAATCACGTGGTGGCGGGGCATGCTTTTACATCAATGGGAGGTGGTGTACAGATGTAACTGTGTTAAAGAAGATGTGCTGTTCAGATCTAGAAGTGCTCTTCATTAACTGCAAGC
>NW_015506308.1:35043-47543 GCF_001515645.1 Sinocyclocheilus grahami | reverse complement strand
CCTAAGCTCCGCCCTCGGCCCCGCCTCCGACGTGCTGCTGGATCCCTATCTGCTCTGCTGGGAGGAGCTCATCAAGTATGACATCAGTACAGCAGGAAATATAATAAGGATGCATCCATATGAGCCTTTTTTGATGGATCACCAAATATGCTCAAAAGAAGGGTTACAAAAAGATGCACTTTTCATGCACTATATTCCACAAAAATGATGTTGCTTTAACGCACATCTCCATGTGCATAAGCCTTCTGCATTGGAGCCTTTCATTCTGAAGATCATTTAAGTTTAGTCTATTGATATATGCGTTCTATCATTTGTGATGTGTCTAAAAAACGACATACATTCCAAAGAAATGCTATTTATAGTGTGTATATATTTATAAGGCAATAACCGTCATGATACGTTTTAAGAACGTTAACACACATGTAACACAAACAGTAGATTTTTTAATTCAAAATATGTAGCAGTAAGATGTGTACACTCGCATTCACATTCAAAGTTTTGAATGAATTAAATTAATATTAAATTAAATATTTTGGATAAATTAATATTGGATTGGATAAATTTAGGATGAATTCATATTTTGGATTAGTTTTTGTTTTTATGTTTTTTCTGCTTCTCTTTTAATTTTTGTTAAAGTTTACTTAATTTCGCTGTGCTTTGTCGCTTTATATTTGTATTCATTTTTATTTCAGTGTCTTAGTTATTTTAGTGCATCAAGTTAAACTAAATGAAAATGAGAAATATTTCCTTGGCAACAAGCTAAAATAAAATAAAAGTAAGTTTTTTATATATTTTTTTAATTTACATTTTTATTTGTAGTTTTTATTAACTATAATAAATCTTGGCTATTGGCTAATCTCTCTCTCTCTCTCTATGTTGTACCGTTTTCTCTTTAATTATAATGAAGCAATGTGTAGTAGCAGTTAACAAGGTGTAGCTATTTTAAACCGATTAAGAAAAAAAAACAGTTTAACTGTAATCAGATCGGTATCGGCAGATAATCGGTTGCGTGTCTGCAGTGAAATCGGGATTGGTCGGTCTCACACACTGATTGTGTTCTGTGCTGCAGGTTTATGGAGGCTCTGGGCCCTCTGGTGGGCTTTTTCACTCATAAAGTTGAGGAGAAGATCACACTCATCCGACAGCTTTCGCTGGAAGAATCCGCCAGACTGAACGCAACAGCCGATGAGCGTGTAGCCCCGCCCCCTCCACACGCCTACCGCTCCGTGCGATCCATGCTGGAGGTGGAGCTTCAGAGGGGCGTGGTCTCCTTCGACATGCAAACGCCCTCCGGCAGTCGGACTTTGCTCCGCCTCCACCGCTCGTTGCTATGGCTACAGCTGCTGCTGGAGAGGCTGGGGACGGAGCGCGAGGAGCGGAGC
Organism: Sinocyclocheilus grahami; assembly: GCF_001515645.1. Classification (NCBI taxonomy): domain Eukaryota; kingdom Metazoa; phylum Chordata; class Actinopteri; order Cypriniformes; family Cyprinidae; genus Sinocyclocheilus; species Sinocyclocheilus grahami. The sequence goes on along the minus strand of NW_015506308.1, from coordinate 46,161 downwards.
CTGGGCGAGCTTTGCCGTGATGCGTACCTGGAGGTTTTAGCGCCGCATCACCCCTGGCTTGTGCAGCGTGCGGCGGAGCTGGTGTTTCACGCGATGCCCGACCGCAGTGCATTCCTGCAGCTGGTGTGCGTGCGCACGCAGGAGGAGGCGGAGCCTGTCATGCGCATCGTCGTCGCAGCAATCCGCGAAATTCACCGACGGACTCAGAAAGAGCTGGAGATCAGAAACATGTTGGATCTGCCTTAACACACACATACAAACACTCCCGCGCAACACGAGAAGGATTCTGATGATGCTTTAAAAATGTGTAATATAGCCTATTTATCTATTAATATTCTAATGTAAGAGCGGCTATTTGTAGCTTGACTGTGTGAGACTTCACGTGTCCTTCATGTGTCCTGACCATAGACTGATTAAAACATGGACATAGTGCCCGAGACGTCACCCGTAGATTTCCGAAGAGCATTTTTGAAGCTCAAAAGTGGGCGGAGCCGGCCATCGCCATCTTGGAAGTGCGTCACTCCCAGATAATCGAAAATGGGCAAAGAGGCGGGAACTGGTTGCTGAAGCCACGCCCACCTAGCTCGACAGTGGTGACAGCGGCGGCAATCCACCTGTCACTCAAGTGGCCACGCCCTTAATTATGCAGAACTTTAAGGCTAATATAATTTAAACGGATGAGTTATAAACAAATTCACCCGCCTCACAGGGCAAAATGAGATAGTGAATTGGTGGGTTTTTGTTAAATGTGAGCCAAAATCATCACAATTAAAAGAACCAAAGACTTAAACTACTTCAGTCTGTGTGCATTGAATTTATTTAATACACAAGTTTAACAATTTGAGTTGAATTACTGAAATAAATGAACTTTTCCACAACATTCTAATTTATTGAGATGCACCTGTATACAGACCAAAATAATTTTTTGAACCAGGCTGTAAACATGTTTTTTTCTGCTGTAAAGTTGGGCTTTTTAACATGGGGAGTCTATGGGACTGCCTCTAGCGGCCAGTTGATGAATTACAGTTTAAGTCACTTCCGTGTTGGCTTCACAAGAGAGAGCGGGAGGTTGCCGCTTGGTCCTGACATTTTATCCTAGCCTCCAGATTTTCTTTCCAGGGATTACTGCGCATGCGCACATCAATATTGCATAATTTTTCTCATGCTGAACAATGATAATTACTGTATTTGCATTACTGTAAGGGGTAGGTGTAGACGTTAATAAACCATAATTTGACAGGTAGCATTCTTCGTTGTCAAACTGTACTACCTACTTTTTTTAATGGGAGGTAGCAAAATCTGACAGGGTTTTCACAGACGCAAATCGACAGTTATTTTACCTGTAGCCTACAAAACAGCTCGTGCTTGATATTGCAGACTGGCATTTTGTTATTATATTATATTAATTTATTATCATATTCATGAAAATGCTGGTTTGCACTGCAGTGCAAATAGTTTTACCGTTTACTGCACGGTTATTCTCCTTATAGCGGCTAACGGACCGGAAGTCTCGCACATTCACAGAAAATCGCTTACTTCCATGTTGCAAAATAAGGTGGGTATTATGTATCCTAATATATAAAATTTGTGTGATTCTGTTATGTTTTTACATTTTTATTAGTGCTGGGCAATGATTGATTAATCGCGTCCAAAATAAAAGTTTTTGTTTATATAATACAGTGTATATTTATTATGTATATATAAATATACACACACATACAGTATATAGTTTGAAAATATTTACATGCATTTATTTACATCCATAGCATTTATATTATATTTAAATATATTTCATATAAACGACATGTTTTTCTTAAATATATACATGCATGTGTGGGTATTTATTTATACATAATAAATATACACAGTACACACACATATATACACTCTCAGAAAAAAAGGTACAAATGTTGTCACTGGGGTGGTACCTTTTCAAAAGGCACACCTTTGTACCTAAAGAGTCCATATTTGTACCTTAAAGGGGCATATTAGTAACTAAAGTGTACATATTAGTACCTAAAAAAGGTACACAATTGTACCTTTTGAAAAGGTACTGCCCTAGTGACACCTTTTGTACCTTTTTTTCTGAGAGTGTATAAAGAAAAACATTTCATTTGGATGCAATTAATCGTCGACCAGCACTAATTTCTATATGTTCTTATGGGAAATATTGAGTGATTTTGGCCCTTGCACTGGTTGCTAGGCTCCTCCCAGTGTCTTTCATCATGTTGCTATGCGGTTGCTAGGCGTTTTCTTCCTGTCTGGTGTAAAAAATAGTCTGAGTGTTCTTCTGGTCCAGCAGGAGAAATGTTCTCGTCTCTCATTTGTTCACTAGATGTTGCAGTGTTCCTAGTTTTGTTAAATTATTTATGAGCAGGTTATCAGGGAAATCTCATTAATAGGTCTTTACACATTTATACACGCTTACATTCTAAGGAACAAAGATATTGCTTGACAAAATCATCCGTGTTTGTTGCTCCAACAGAGTAAGATGTTAAAATACTCAAATGAAACAATGTTACGGGTTGCTCTTTCAAAGCTCTGTAAATGTAGCAACTTTCAGATGTTTCTCCTAAATGCTTAAATGCTTAAATGCTCAGATCATTTAATCTGGGTGGAATTTGATGAGAAATGTTTCAGTTTACAGACTTTAATATCTTGCCGAATCTGAGCACAGTTTGAGCCGCTGTTCAGATCTCTTCTGGAACTGGATTGGGATGGGATTGTTGGGATGTTTTTCTCAAGGGAAAATCTGTAAAGCAGGAGCAAAAGTCTCCACTTAATCTGTGTTTCTCAACTGGTGGGTCATGACCAATAAATGTGCCACAGGTCTGATCTGAAACCATGATGAACGCAAACGAGAACACGCAACTAGTAAAGCAAACAGACTTATCAGGAAACACTTCCCGTATCTTCTGTGGCTGATGCCAAAGGTTGTGTTTCCAATCAAACCCTCCTCCACTAGTTCAGCACAAATGCATGTGCTAGAAACTGAATTCAAGTGATGTTTAAAAACCAGACACATTTGGTACAGTGTTGAACGCCACTTGATGACCAATGTGAAATCAGAGTCCTAGAGCAAAACCAGTTGAGAATCAACAATCCCAGAAAAACAATTGAGATTTTAAATAGTTTTGTGATTTCCTTTCCTATAGGATCAGATCTGGAATTACAGCTGCCAGAGCTTTTGCCAAAATCTCATTACATAAGATGATAAAGCTCTCGGTACGCACATCATTCATATACATTTGTCTTTGTAAAAAATTGCATTCATGTTCTTCATATCTCGTCATAATTTCATATTATGGCTTCATATTGCAATGCATAAAATATATGTATGTATAATGTTTGTGTTAATCTGTAGTCATTGCAATTTGCAATTTTGAAACAGAAGTGCATGACATGCTTTTAGTTTGAAATAAGACCTCGTAGGCAAAAACGTTTGTTAAACACAAAATGTTTTTATTTCCTGTTTCCATTTTTCATTTATAATGATAATCATTTGTTTTTCGAATATAAGTTTCACAATTTTCATGTCAGGCAATATATAACAGTATATTCAGGATATTTAATAAGATACATCTAGTTTCTGAGCAGTGTTTTTACAGAGAGTGGAGAAAGAATAAGACACCGTCTCACTATGAAGGACAGATGAGAAACCGGGATGAGTCTGTGAGCTATAGAAGTCATCCGGCGAGAACTCAAAGTGACGAGCGTGTCGCGTTATTGGTTTGGAGAGAAACACAGACAGGGACAAAGAGTGTGTGTGTGTGTGTGTGTGTGAGTGGAAAGCTCTCGAATTAGGTTCTTGTAGTGCAGGTGTGTTTGCCGTTGACTTTGTTTGTGTAAGCATGTGTTTGTCGCTGTGTCATCGTTGATATTGTCCCAAGCGTGTAGGCGTTATTGAAGCTGTAAATGTGTGGTCACATTTGTGAAATTTCGCAGGCAAAAAACACCAGTCACTTAAAAACCAGTTAGCTTTTTATGCAAGCCCATTTCTTCCATGTAAGAAAAACAAATCATGCTTTGTAAATCATAATTATGAGATAAAAACGTGAATTTATGACTTTATAAATTGAAATTATGACTTAGTCATAATTATGCTGAAAACTCATAATTATAAGATGTCAAAATTATGACTTTATAAATTGAAATTATGACTTAGACTTAAAAGTCAAAATTCACATACTAAGTCGAATATGAGATAAAAAGTCGAAATGATGATGTGATTCATAATTATGACTTTAAAAGTCACAATTTATATACCAATTCATAATTATGAGATAAAAACCTAATTATGAGACAAAAGGTTTCTGATTTTATAAGTTGAAAATGTCGAAATTGACGTAATGTCATAATAGTCGTAATTATGAGATAAAAACGTGAATTTATGACTTTATAAATTGAAATTATGACTTAGTCATAATTATGCTGAAAACTCATAATTATAAGATAAGTCAAAATTATGATTTTATAAATTGAAATTATGACTTAGACTTAAAAGTCAAAATTCACATACTAAGTCGAATATGAGATAAAAAGTTGAAATTATGATGTGATTCATAATTATGACTTTAAAAGTCACAATTTATATACCAATGCATAATTATGAGATAAAAACCTAATTATGAGACAAAAGGTTTCTGACTTTATAAGTTGAAATTCTGATTTAAAGTCACATAAACAATCATAATTATGAGATAAAAAGTCTAAATTGACAGTCGTAATTATGACTTTAAGTCAAAATGTATATATTAAATCATAATTATGAGATAAAAAGTCAACACTGATGTAAATCACAATTATGAGATGAAAGGTTGAAATTATGAATTTAAAACTCAAAGTTGACATACCAAGTAAATTATGAGATACTATATCAAAATTATGACATAAAAAGTCATGATATAAAAAGCCGAAATTATAACTTCAAAAGTCGAAATTACGACATACTTAGTCATGATTATGAGATATGAGATTATTTTGATTTGAGACTATATCGATTTTTTTGCCTTTTTTAATCTCATAATTTCAATTTCTAAAATTTCAATTATTTAACTCAATTTAAAATGATTAAATTCATGATTACCACACTGAAAGTCATAATTTCATCTCATATGACCTGAACTTGATTTTTTTTTCTTACGTGGTGGGAATAGGCTTCCATCGCTTTCTGTTGGTCAGCGCAGGAAATTTATTCTGCGAAACTCTGTGTTACTATTGAGATGACTGGATTTCGCCTGCAAAATTGCGCCGAGCAACGTGACCACATGACCACGACTTAACAAGTGAGATCACTGATGACTTCATGTGCTGTTTCCATGGTAACGATGTCCCAAATTCCTGTCTGCTTGGTTTTTCGTCTTACGGAAATGAATAATGTGCGTGATCTACACCCGCGGTGGCGACATGCTAATACGCATCGCTGCAGTGTCTAAAGTACAGAAATCGGAAATAATGTGCAACAATTCGATTTACCATATCTTAAAAACATATAAAATCTATGACGTAGAGCGGTCAGGCAGCACACGCGAAGTAGATCGTAGTAAACGTACGGTGGGCAGCGTAAGTTTAGCTAGTTATTAGCCACTGTGCTGTGTAAACATTGAACCGATCCCAACATCAGGCCGTAAATTGTGTGCTGATGTGCGTTGTAAATCATAATTATGAGATAAAAACGTGAATTTATGACTTTATAAATTGAAATTATGACTTAGTCATAATTATGCTGAAAACTCATAATTATAAGATGTCAAAATTATGACTTTATAAATTGAAATTATGACTTAGACTTAAAAGTCAAAATTCACATACTAAGTCGAATATGAGATAAAAAGTTGAAATTATGATGTGATTCATAATTATGACTTTAAAAGTCACAATTTATATACCAATTCATAATTATGAGATAAAAACCTAATTATGAGACAAAAGGTTTCTGATTTTATAAGTTGAAAATGTCGAAATTGACGTAATGTCATAATAGTCGTAATTATGAGATAAAAACGTGAATTTATGACTTTATAAATTGAAATTATGACTTAGTCATAATTATGCTGAAAACTCATAATTATAAGATAAGTCAAAATTATGATTTTATAAATTGAAATTATGACTTAGACTTAAAAGTCAAAATTCACATACTAAGTCGAATATGAGATAAAAAGTTGAAATTATGATGTGATTCATAATTATGACTTTAAAAGTCACAATTTATATACCAATGCATAATTATGAGATAAAAACCTAATTATGAGACAAAAGGTTTCTGACTTTATAAGTTGAAATTCTGATTTAAAGTCACATAAACAATCATAATTATGAGATAAAAAGTCTAAATTGACAGTCGTAATTATGACTTTAAGTCAAAATGTATATATTAAATCATAATTATGAGATAAAAAGTCAACACTGATGTAAATCACAATTATGAGATGAAAGGTTGAAATTATGAATTTAAAACTCAAAGTTGACATACCAAGTAAATTATGAGATACTATATCAAAATTATGACATAAAAAGTCATGATATAAAAAGCCGAAATTATAACTTCAAAAGTCGAAATTACGACATACTTAGTCATGATTATGAGATATGAGATTATTTTGATTTGAGACTATATCGATTTTTTTGCCTTTTTTAATCTCATAATTTCAATTTCTAAAATTTCAATTATTTAACTCAATTTAAAATGATTAAATTCATGATTACCACACTGAAAGTCATAATTTCATCTCATATGACCTGAACTTGATTTTTTTTTCTTACGTGGTGGGAATAGGCTTCCATCGCTTTCTGTTGGTCAGCGCAGGAAATTTATTCTGCGAAACTCTGTGTTACTATTGAGATGACTGGATTTCGCCTGCAAAATTGCGCCGAGCAACGTGACCACATGACCACGACTTAACAAGTGAGATCACTGATGACTTCATGTGCTGTTTCCATGGTAACGATGTCCCAAATTCCTGTCTGCTTGGTTTTTCGTCTTACGGAAATGAATAATGTGCGTGATCTACACCCGCGGTGGCGACATGCTAATACGCATCGCTGCAGTGTCTAAAGTACAGAAATCGGAAATAATGTGCAACAATTCGATTTACCATATCTTAAAAACATATAAAATCTATGACGTAGAGCGGTCAGGCAGCACACGCGAAGTAGATCGTAGTAAACGTACGGTGGGCAGCGTAAGTTTAGCTAGTTATTAGCCACCGCTCTGTGTAAACATTGAACCGATCCCAACATCAGGCCGTAAATTGTGTGCTGATGTGCGACGGATGGACTAGTGGCGTAAATTTGAAAGTTTGGCCGCGTTTGGCTCTTTTTTTTTCCCCACACACTTTTCTAACACACACCCTCCAATGTTTCAAACGCACAACACTGTGGCAGTAACCCAATAGAAACACAGCACATTCACTACTGGGGGCGGAATGAAGGAACACAAAAGAAAAACTAAACACAGACAGACCACCCGCGCGTCGACGACGGCAGGCTAGTGGTTCGCTAATAAGCACTACGCTAATGTCTCGCTCACAAATCAGGAGTCTGACTTGTCCGTTCGACTCGAATCCCCCTGAACATCCAAATGTCAAATCACATGATAAAAGTCTAAGATTCTACCAAAGCTAAGAAGAAACGAACTAAAGTTTCGAGAAACATATGCAGCTAATGTTTGCGTCATATTTCCGCTGTGCTAACGGGCGCTAACCCATGATGCGCTCAACAACAAATAAATAAAAAAACACTTTTTGGGAAGAAAACACATTTGTTCATTCATCTACTTGGATTGGCAAATTTTAATCTTAATTGAAGTTTTTTTTTGTTTTTTTTCACGCTTTTCTTCGTAACTACTCTCTTCGTCTACCTCAGATTCTGTATTATTTACAAGTATACACTCACGGACCAGAAGGTATTGCTGTGTACACGTTTAGAAAGATGGGTCGAACCGTTCTGGACGAAATATGTTATCAGTCGATTGGGCAAATTAATTAATGGCGAACTGATATGACGCAGCTTGAAGCTGATTGGCTAATGTGCAGAACATCAGCCAAACGTTTCGGTTTAACTTCGCTTGTGTGTGTGTGCATTCGTGAACATTACAGTGTTACAAAAGTGTCTTCACAAACGTTGTCATATGTATATAAAAAATAAAAACCACAAATCCGATAAATAAATAAATAAATGAATAACATTATAAATGTACCTTAATTCATAAATAAATAAATGGATAAAACAGATATCAAGTTAAGAGAACGATATGTGACAGATATGAGTGGATTACAGTCTGTGACGATTTTTATGGCTCTGTTTGTTAATTGATCATATATGCGCATTTCTACAGATGATCCTGAATTTGACCAGATTTGACCTAATTTGTGTTATTATACGCTCAGTAACATAAAAGCCATTATATAGACTAAACGAGTGAATCCAGGTCACATTTTAGATTGATATCAAAAGAAAAAGAAAATGCATACAGAAAATGAAGCCTATTTTAGATTTTTCACATCATGGTGTTATTTTACTATATTTTTGGGAGCACATTATATAATATAATTTCTTGGCAGGTTTTGGATGATTGTGGTCCCTCTGAATTCACTGGATTGTTCGTGATATTGTGTCTAGAAATCTAGAAAGGCTTGATGATGTTTTCCTGCTCTCTTGATTTCACTTTGGAACGGTATCAGCTGGATATGACGACAGTCAAGAGTACTCAAAACACATAGAGATACAAAGAGACACACACACACACACACACACACACACAGAAACCATCGTGTAGACAGGAGAATGGGGACGGACAAATACATTGAACACTTTGAGATATGAAGGACTTCTACCATCTCCTGAGTGTGTGTGTGTGTGTGTGTGTGTGTGTGTGTGGCAGATGCAGTTGCTCTACGCTTTGTTGATGCGCAGCTTGAAGATTACGCGGCCGGCGAACTTGTCTCTTTCGCTGATCTTGAACTGAGTGCTAGAGTTGATCTTACACTCCACGTTGAAGTCCGTGTTGAAAGAGATGTCTGTGAATTTCACAGCCACCAGGGGCTGAGAATAATTCACCTGAAACACATGCAGAGAGAGCAGTTACACACGCATATAATCACACAGTGTGTGTGTGTGTGTGTGAGTGACTGACTGTGTGTGTGTGTGTGTGTGTGTGTGCGTGCGTGCGTGCGTGCGTGCGTGCGTGCGAGCGAGCGAGCGAGCGACTGACTGACTGACTGACTGTGTGTGTGTGTGTGTGAGTGAGTGAGTGAGTGAGTGACTGTGTGTGAGTGAGTGAGTGACTGACTGACTGACTGACTGTGTGTGTGTGTGTGTGAGTGAGTGAGTGACACACTGTGTGTGTGTGTGTGTGTGTGAGAGTGAGTGAGTGTGTGTGTGTGTATGTGTGCGAGTGAGTGACTGACTGACTGACTGACTGTGTGTGTGTGTGTGTGTGTGTGTGTGTGTGTGTGTGAGTGAGTGAGTGAGTGAGTGAGTGAGTGTGTGTGTGTGTGTGCGAGTGAGTGAGTGAGTGAGTGAGTGAGTGTGTGTGTGTGTGTGTGTCTGTGTTCTTGCCTGTGCTCTCTTGCCGTAGTATGGATAGTACATGAGGTTGAAGGTTCCGTTTTGAGGGAAGTATTCAACTTCAGCATTGGTTTCGTTCGTCTGAGCCATCTTCTGAGCCTTGTGATGTAAATCAATGAGATCTTTATAACAGTAGAGCAGATACTGACATAAAATGATCTAAATATCAGTGATCGCTCTATATCGGTCTAGAAATAAAGGCTCCTCAGAAGATGTGAGATGTTCTGGAGGCTTGAGAAGATCATTCCTCCGCTGAGGAACAGTGAAAGTAAAGCTTCTGGAAACAAACGCTCCTCAAAAGATCCTGAGGATCAGATTTGAGACTCTAAAACATGATTGATGGAGAATCAAGTAAAGCTGAGCTGCTTCAGTGCAGTAAGTGTTCATCTGGAGATATTACTGCACTTATTCTGACCTTTACTTGATCAAAAGCAGTCAAGATTTGACACGAGAAGAGTTTCTACAATTACACTAAAAGAGCTTTGACTGGATAAAACACTCTAAACTCTCAATCAGAGACAGAAGACATGAGGAGGTTGATCACGTTGACCTTTTAGAAGTGATGCAACACTACATGTCTACTAACCACAGAATGCATATGAGTTAAGCACTAGTTAGGGCTGTACTGTACTAGTTTAAGATGTGCACTAGTCTAAGGTTAGGGATGCTAAGTGTGCAGACTAGTCTATTTCTTACCAACTCATCTCCATCTTTATATCCCTGAGTATGGAGGGATGCAATGAACAAACATTACAGATGTAATTCATGCTTGACTGGCTGTTAGTGATGAGGGTTAGCTGAAGCTCAGGTAAGATCTTACTCACCTTTGCTGAACAGGAGACGAAGGGAGACTTTTCATCATTACTTGGCTTCAGCCCAATCACCTGCAGGAGTAAACGAAGCACCTTCAGACCAAAGGTAACTGATCTGGTCTAGCTAATGATTTCTGATGCTATTTGCAGCTCGAATTTGTGTTTGTATTATTGGCTGTATCCTAGTTTTCATAAACCGAAAACATTTGGAAAAAAATGTTTCTGTCCATTTTGACAGAACTCAAGTAAAGTGCAGATTGCACAAAATATTACTGAAGTACAGTAGTGAAGTACTGTTATTAAAATACTAGCATTAATTAATTATATACTAACGCTAATACTAGCATTTAAATTCTATGTTTTTGCATTTCTAAACAACTTCAAATTTTAACTCAAACTGTCCAAAGAGGACCAGCACAGAAGAGCTTGTTATTTACGGAAGCTTGTTTCTGCCGTGGACAAATGTAATTGTGACTTTTCAGCTCATAATTCTCACTCGTTTATATCTCTCATTTTGGACTTTTTTCTTAGAACTACAAGATATAAACACGGAATTGCAAGATGTAAACTCAGAATTCAGAGAAAAAAGTCTGAATTATGAGATATAAATGCCCAATTATGAGAAATGACGAATTATGAGGGGGGGGAATCAGAATTATGAGACATAAATGCAGAATTATGACAAAAAAGTCTGAATTGTGAGATATAATTTAAATGCCTAATTCTTTGAAAAATT
>NW_015506308.1:31983-35033 GCF_001515645.1 Sinocyclocheilus grahami | reverse complement strand
CATCTCCTGAATGAGTCTAGAAACTCGATCAAAAACACAGGTGGTGAAGACGCAGAAACCAGCGATCTCATATGTAAGCATATGCATATGAAAAATAATGCGATCATCAACAATAACCGCATATATGAATGAAAGCTGACTAATGTTAGCGAGTGAAATGTGGATCCAGAAAGGACTGTGAAGCTTTGGGAGCGCTGATGGAAGCCATCTACTGCAGCTTTGCTGTGATAATATTACATATCTTTATGGTTTTAGATTTAGTTGACTATAATAGAAATAAGAAATGTTGCCTCGACAATTATTTTTCAAAGTTGTAAACAAAGATTATTGGAGTGCGCTTTACAAGAAAATTCTGTTTCAGTCTTTTTACTTCAAAATGTTGTTTATTTAATTTACCTGCCATTTCTGCAAACTGGAAATAAAAACAAAAACTTAATAATGTACTTAGTAATGTTTAAAAGAAAAAAAACTGCTAAAAATAAAATCACTAATGATTAAACTGAAATTAAAATGAAAACTGAACATATAAAAATTTAAACCCATATAAAAATATTAATGAAACTATAATAAATAACACTAAAATAGCACTGGCCTGTAGAATTATACACTGCTATGATATTTATATGGTGATTATTGTCCTTTTAAGATTTTTAGGAACAGATGTTGTATGGATAAGATGGTAAGAAGATTATCCAGAAATTCACATTTTCAGTTCTACGGATGAAGGAAAGTCATGGAACGACATGAGGGTGAGTAAATCAGTGTTTATTTATAACGGAATTATTCCTAAATCACAGATACTTGACACTGTTTTGTGATAAACTGCAGAGTAACACATTTATATTTCTATTCATGCATTTGGTAGCTGCTCTCCTCTAAAGCAACTTACATTGCATTGAAGGCATGCATTTTTTTATCAGTTCATGCATTCACTGGGAATCGAACCCATGAGCGTGGTGTTGCGAGCACCATCTCTTCCATATGAAAATGCACACATCGACTGTGATGGTGAGTCAAAAATTTACTGATTGCAAAATCATTGCATTTTGTTTTATGTATTTTTTTTATGAAAATCTGTATTTTTTTTACTTACGTGCAAGGAAGTTGTCCAAAGCCTGAATGTATGAATCCCAGCTCTCTGTTTTCTCCACATTATAAACGATTTCTAGAGGATCGCCTTTTGGCCGAATCATCATGCCTAGAGAAACACACAGTGTCAGTGTGTGTGAGTGTGAGTGTGTGTGTGTGTGTGTGTGTGAGTGTGTGAGTGTGTGTGTGTGTGAGTGTGTGAGTGTGTGTGTGTGTGAGTGTGTGAGTGTGTGTGTGTGTGAGTGTGTGAGTGTGTGTGTGTGTGAGTGTGTGAGTGTGTGTGTGTGTGAGTGTGTGAGTGTGTGTGTGTGTGAGTGTGTGAGTGTGTGTGTGTGTGAGTGTGTGAGTGTGTGTGTGTGTGAGTGTGTGAGTGTGTGTGTGTGTGAGTGTGTGAGTGTGTGTGTGTGTGAGTGTGTGAGTGTGTGTGTGTGTGAGTGTGTGAGTGTGTGTGTGTGTGAGTGTGTGAGTGTGTGTGTGTGTGAGTGTGTGAGTGTGTGTGTGTGTGAGTGTGTGAGTGTGTGTGTGTGTGAGTGTGTGAGTGTGTGTGTGTGTGAGTGTGTGAGTGTGTGTGTGTGTGAGTGTGTGAGTGTGTGTGTGTGTGAGTGTGTGAGTGTGTGTGTGTGTGAGTGTGTGAGTGTGTGTGTGTGTGAGTGTGTGAGTGTGTGTGTGTGTGAGTGTGTGAGTGTGTGTGTGTGTGAGTGTGTGAGTGTGTGTGTGTGTGAGTGTGTGAGTGTGTGTGTGTGTGAGTGTGTGAGTGTGTGTGTGTGTGAGTGTGTGAGTGTGTGTGTGTGTGAGTGTGTGAGTGTGTGTGTGTGTGAGTGTGTGAGTGTGTGTGTGTGTGAGTGTGTGAGTGTGTGTGTGTGTGAGTGTGTGAGTGTGTGTGTGTGTGAGTGTGTGAGTGTGTGTGTGTGTGAGTGTGTGAGTGTGTGTGTGTGTGAGTGTGTGAGTGTGTGTGTGTGTGAGTGTGTGAGTGTGTGTGTGTGTGAGTGTGTGAGTGTGTGTGTGTGTGAGTGTGTGAGTGTGTGTGTGTGTGAGTGTGTGAGTGTGTGTGTGTGTGAGTGTGTGAGTGTGTGTGTGTGTGAGTGTGTGAGTGTGTGTGTGTGTGAGTGTGTGAGTGTGTGTGTGTGTGAGTGTGTGAGTGTGTGTGTGTGTGAGTGTGTGAGTGTGTGTGTGTGTGAGTGTGTGAGTGTGTGTGTGTGTGAGTGTGTGAGTGTGTGTGTGTGTGAGTGTGTGAGTGTGTGTGTGTGTGAGTGTGTGAGTGTGTGTGTGTGTGAGTGTGTGAGTGTGTGTGTGTGTGAGTGTGTGAGTGTGTGTGTGTGTGAGTGTGTGAGTGTGTGTGTGTGTGAGTGTGTGAGTGTGTGTGTGTGTGAGTGTGTGAGTGTGTGTGTGTGTGAGTGTGTGAGTGTGTGTGTGTGTGAGTGTGTGAGTGTGTGTGTGTGTGAGTGTGTGAGTGTGTGTGTGTGTGAGTGTGTGAGTGTGTGTGTGTGTGAGTGTGTGAGTGTGTGTGTGTGTGAGTGTGTGAGTGTGTGTGTGTGTGAGTGTGTGAGTGTGTGTGTGTGTGAGTGTGTGAGTGTGTGTGTGTGTGAGTGTGTGAGTGTGTGTGTGTGTGAGTGTGTGAGTGTGTGTGTGTGTGAGTGTGTGAGTGTGTGTGTGTGTGAGTGTGTGAGTGTGTGTGTGTGTGAGTGTGTGAGTGTGTGTGTGTGTGAGTGTGTGAGTGTGTGTGTGTGTGAGTGTGTGAGTGTGTGAGTGTGTGAGTGTGTGTGTGTGTGTGTGAGTGTGTGTGTACCTGGTGTAGCCAGACGGTCTTGCCAAGTGGGCCGATAATCATCTAGCGTCAGCAGCATCACATACATGGTGAGACAGAACATGCCAGCCAGAAATGTGTAGAAGATCAGATAGAACAACAGAATCAGACCTGCAGAACACACACACACACACACACACACACACACACAGAGAAC